>NC_045553.1:31005898-31081402 GCF_009769535.1 Thamnophis elegans | reverse complement strand
CCTACCTGCCATCTGTCAGGAAGTGTTAGATCAGGATTAATAGCATATATATTTCCTGGAAGAAATACACACAAACGCCAGGCAAGTAAAAACATCATTTTTTAAAAAAAGAAAGGTTGGTACTCATGTCATTTCTAAACTTTCATTGCTATTTAAAATGTGTCTAAGTCAGCTATAAGTATTCTCTGAGTGGTTTGCATAAAAGACACAAAACAATAAATCCAATAATAAGCCAATGCACTAAGTTCTCAATTGCTCCTAGATCTCAGCCCCAATCATGGTATATTCAGATAAATACTTAAATAAATAATTTGGTCTTTAGAACTTTCTTGAAAGCAGACTCCAAGGGATTTAATGAGTTAAAGCACCAAAAACAGAAGACGCTAAAAAAAAAAACCAACCCAAAATGTAGAGTATTGTTTAAGGATTGTCCCATTCCACCTTTTCATGGGGCTATCCAAAATGTGCCGTCTTCCATTCATTGAGGCTACGGTGGTGCAGTGGTTAGAGGGCAGTACTGCAGGCTACTTCTGCTGATCACTGGCTGCCAGCAATTTGGCAGATCGAATCTCACCAGGCTCAAGGTTGACTCAGCCTTCCATTCTTCTGAGATCGATAAAATGAGGACCCAGATTGTTGGGGGCAATAGGCTGACTGTGTAAACTGCTTAGAGAGGGCTGTAAAGTACTATGAAGCAGTATATAAGTCTAAGTGCTATTGCATTCAGCTCTTCATGGGATGGAGAATGAAGAGATAACATACTTTCCTTTAGAGGAACTGGTTGAAATAAATATTGCTAGTTTTATGCATGAGGGAAAAAATAGTTATTAACTCAAAGATGGGAATGAAAATGGGAAGAAACTGATGTGGTTTTCTTTTCTGCATATATTCATGCTTACTAAATGTCTGAATTCATGCAAACAGATAACTACAGTGAGACTTACAGGATGTCCTTGATGTACAACCAGAATTGAGGCCTGTGGTCATAGGCCATGCTGGTCATTAAGCAGGTTACCATGTGACTGTGCTCAATTTTGTCTTTTTTGCAATGGTTGTATAGCAAACACAGTGGTCGTTAAGCAGATCCATTGTTTGCATTGAGGATTTTTGCAGAAAACAGGAAGTAAATGGCAGTTTTGGGGAAAAAACCATGACCACAAAATGCTGTAAAATGGTTAGAAATGTGGAACAATTGCTGTGCACCCAAGATTCAATCACATGACTGCAGGGGATGGGGCCTGGTCATCTTAACTTTGAATCCAGGTCATAAGTAGTTCCAGGGATAACTTCAGAAGGTCAGTAAGCAACCAATCATAAGTTGAAGATTACCTGTGTTATCTTCATTTATACCCTGCAGATGTTGTTGAAATCTAATTCCTGACAGCTCCAGCCAGCATAATCAATATTGAGGGATGTTAAAAGAATGTTATGAGCCTCGGTGGTGCAGTGGTTAGAATGCAGTACTGCAGGCTACTTCTGCTGACTGCTGGCTGACTGCAATTTGGCAGTTCAAATCTCACCAGGCTCAAGGTTGACTCAACCTTCCAGCCTTCCAAAGGGGGTAAAATGAGGATCCAGATTGTTGGGGGCAAGAGTCTCACTCTGTAAACTGATTAGAGAGGGCTGTAAAGCACTGTAAAGTGAAATATATGGTAAGACTAAGTGGTGTTGCTATTTCTTATGTTGTTCAACAACATCAGGAACAGGAAAGGCTCTGTATATATTCCACTAGGGAAACATAATTCATTGCTTTATTCTCCTGTTTAAATCAGATTTCTTCCATTACTCATGCAGCTTTTTTTTGCGCAGAGCAGCTGATGTGACTGTGCCACAATTCTGATGAGAATAGAAACAGTTCTGTTAATTTTCTAAAAAAAAAAAAAAACTGTTATTTTAAGAGATGACATGTATAATCCTTGCACCAAAAATATTTTTTCCCAAGAATTGATTTAGAGGAAAAGAGGCTCAGAAATAGCATTTTAAAAAAAAATACAATTCCTACAATAGTATGTTCAGGTGGCAAAATAATGGATTTTCTATCACATTTGATCCAATAGCTGCTGGCAAAATAACTGACCTCCCACTCTATCAAGGACATTGCAAGGGACAGATAAGGTAATAAGTGCTTCACATAACTGCATTGTTGTTTCTACTTTGTTGTTCCACTGGTAGTCAAGAGTGGCAGCTCCCATATCAGTTGCTGTTCTCCATATCTCCATATCATCTTTTCTGACATAAAGAATGGGACATGATTATGAAACGGGATCATTTCTGAAAGTGCTTTTATCTTCAGGTTTTCAGTATATTTACTAGTTTCATGCATGCATTCATCCATTTCTGGCTAAAATGGTGAAGAATCCCATCACTCGTGACAATACTAATCTTGGAGTTCACACAATGTGATAAGGTTCATGCAAGACATGCCACGTAAACTCAGGTATTGAGATTGACCTAGCAATCCAAATTCTTCCAGTGTAGTACTGTTAGAAGGAGAAAACAAATTGGAGATATGCATGGGAAAAATATACAAGGAACAGGAAACAGGCTAATAGGAGTGGAAGAAAACAGGAAGGGGAAGTCAAAAGGACCCGGCAAAAACATTGATGGTTGGAGGTCCAATCAAGAAACCGGATTAAGAAATGATATTTAAGCTTCCCTTGATTTCTCTTCAAGTCCCTCCCTTTCATTGGTATTATTGAGTGGCTGAAGACAAATCATAATAGCAGGATATGTCTCGCTTGTTGTTGTTGTTGTTGTTGTTGTTAAATGGTGATAAATCACCTTCAATTTAAGTCTACATATGTCCACAAGCTTCTCTATTTTTTTGTGTCTTTGCAATTTAACTAATGAAGTCTATTATGGGAAAGAACATACAAAGGAAAACATATGTAGGAAAATTCGTATTCATGAACTGTTTCCTGTCTTCAGACATCTATGAATACATTTGCTGTTGAATTTACAAGTTCTGGTCACTGTTTTTGTTTATCAACATCAAATGGTGAAGCACAAACAAAACAAAACAGTTGCTAATTCCTTATGGTTTTTTTTTAATGTTTTGTTCTGCTATTTAATGCATGTTCACCACTGTCTGAACCTATATGTTTTCCAAAGCTGCTGTAAAGAGTGGATTGAGATTCTGCAGCCAGAGTTAATTGGTTGCTTGAATGTAATTCAGCAGGTCGTCTCTATGTTATGTTCTGTGTTATATTTTAATTCTAGTAATCCATCTTAAGCGTTCAGGAAAGCATGACAAATAGGAATCCAACTGAGCCAATGGACAGATGTTCCAGATCTTGCAAATGTTTTGACAATGGCCCATGTGAGAATTGGAGTATATGATGGCAACCATGTCCATGATCACAGCTGCCACAAAAGATTCAGCTGGAATCATGGATGAAGATGTAATGCCAGTAGGAACCTAAGTATTCTGTGAATGGGTGCATAGAAGGAGTGAAGCAGTTCTAGAGAACGCCAGCAGAGAAGTGAAGCTTAGGTAGTCAGCCATTCCGATGCACTCATGGTAAGAATTATATGGAACTTTCAGTTTCCTGGGGTTTTGGTTTATAAAATCTGCAGTAGCGAATATTGTAGCAGCTGCTGCTTTTGTGTATTAATGATTTGGTTCACTGTGAAGTTTTTATCCCCATTGTCATGTCCCTATGAATACAATTGATGTTCAGTTGTAAAAACAGAAAACAAAATGTAGAAAGGATCGGTAGCAAGTTCTCCTCTCAACCTTTCAGTTATCTCATGCATGTACATCCACAGAGACTCATCTACTGAGACAATTTTTCTACAGGCTCCCCATTAGATTCACAAAGGTTTTATTTAATGGCAAAGGGAAATCTACTGTCATTAGCAATGTGCAGGTTCCTGTACGTCTTTTCCATGTCCTTACTACCTAAGATAATTCAGTTCCTGTAATGGTATGATAGGGACATCAGATGCTGCCAGGGAACAGTCAAATAAGAGAAGGCATAACTAGAAGCTGCATAATGGATAGAGAAAGAGCCTTTAAGTTCTTAGGATATGGGAGGTTTGTACTTTCAAACTTGCAATATTTTTTTAATGTAGCCTTACCATCAGGGGTGGAATTGAAAAATGTTAGCAACCGGTTCTCTGCCCAGTTGCTGGGTGGTGTGGCCATGGTGGGCATGGCCTACTTGGCCTCTTGAAGCAAGGCGGGTGGGGGGGTTTCCACCTTCCCCAGGCTCTGGAGGCTTTTCTGGAGCCTCTGGGAGGGAAAAAATGGCCTCCCCTGGCTCTGGAGGCCCTCCAGAGGATGGAAATGGGTCAATTTCCAGACTTCTGGGAGGCCCATTTTTTGCCCTCCTAGAGCCTCCACCCAGGTCCTACACTTACCTGGCATGATGAACATGGAGACTCCTAGGAGGGGTGAGGCAGGATGGGCGGGGCCAGCCAGTGTCCTTGCAACCAGGTGCAAAATTAACACCTAGTTCGCCTGAACCTGTGCAAATCGGCTGAATCCTGCTTACATTGAAGTTAAATTAGCTCATTTGGTGTGTTTCTTGTATGGTCTACCTGGGAAGACTGACAGTTCCTTCTAAATTCTCAGCAAATTATTTTTAAAACTGCCCTGAAAATCCACAATTATTGTATTTTTCTATGTTTCTATACTATGTCTGTCAGTATCCTAACCTACTCTAATTTATGTACCATATTTGTAACATATGCTTTTTCTCCTGATTGTGACTTTTGCTGACATAATCTAATTTTTATGCAACGTTGCCAAATATTTCATTTCCTCTGACTGGTACTGATGAACACAGATCCATTAACAGATATTTGTTAATTAGAGAATCTGAACATTCTGAACTAAAACAATGCAAATTTAACATCTATCTGTCCTTTCAAGATTTCAATGGGTTCAGGTAATAACTCTCAAGTTGTGGTCAAAAATGAGCTTGTTATTATTGCTATTCCAGTATGTAATTAAACTGGTATAATTGCTAGAATAAGCTAACATAAATATAACATAATAAGCTAAAGTAGAAAGTTAGAGCCACTTTTCTTACCAGATGGTTGCAATTTGCACAGAAAAAAAATATCTTCACAAAGGAAGTAACATTGTCAAAGGAATTAATTCAAATTTCTTTAAAAAATGTTATGAAATAAATATGGGAAGGCCTCTCAAAATATAAATCAGACTTGGAGTTATATTCCTCTTAACTGTGTTTGTCTTTACCTAAATACTCAGGACTCAGGACAATTCTGAATCATCTATCTAAATCTTCTTTCATCTACATCATAATAGGAATTGCTTCACATTTACTATTTGAGAATGATTTTTGGAAATTCCCAATATTTATGGTAAGGGTAAAGGTTCCCCTTGCACATATGTGCTAGTCGTCCCCGACTCTAGGGAGTGATGCTCATCTCCCTTTCAAAGCCAAAGAGCCAGCGTTGTCCGAAGATGTCTCCATGGTCATGTGGTTGGCATGACTAAATGCTGAATGCACATGGAACACTATTACCTTCCCATCAAATAAGGTTCCTATTTTTTAACTTGCATTTTTAACGTACTTTCGAACTGCTAAGTTGGCAGAAGCTGGAACAAGTAATGGGAGCTCACTCCATTATGTGGTGCTAGGGATTCGGACTGCTGTACTGCTGACCTTTCTTTATGGATAAGCTCAGCGTCATAGCCACTGAGTCACCATGTTCCCAATCTTTACAGTTTTCTAAATTGGTATTCTGAGCTGGTGGTATCAAGTCCAATTTATTGCAAATATAACTAGATGAGATCACAAACTCTTATATTAAGATTAGGCAGATATGTACAGCCCAAAATGTAAGGCATACCACTGTTTTCTACATCAGAGCATGTCAGATTATATATTTAACATGGTGAAGCAGTAGGGATGAAATTTAAAAAAAGGAACAGCAGCAAAATATATAGTGGAAGATTCACGGATTTAAGTTCAGGTTTAAGTCCAAATACATACAGTAGGTGTGCAAAAAGTGTCAAAACAGCACCTGTGATTGTGAGATTGAAGACATGCTCCACTTTATGTCTGTCAGATAGTGGATCACTCACAAAAGGAAATTGGGCTTTTAGGACATTGTTTCTGCCTCCATCTTGACTTTTTTGACCTCTGAAATATCTCTTTTCTCACCTGGTAAGTCTGTCTTGGTTTTCCCCACATTTCTTTTTTCAAGCTTATATCTATCCTTCCCACCCTATGTATGAAGATAATTTTTTTTATAATTCATCAAAAAAAAATTGCTCACTTAATATAGAAACAGCTAGATAGATGAGGATCTACTTATGTTGATGGATGCATGTTAAATATATATACCAGATGATGAGAAAACATTAAAGAAGCAAAAGGAAGCTTAGAACCTGTCAGTTTGGGTAAAAGTCAGAGACAAATGAGAGGACCATTTGTCAATGAAAACTCAATCATCCAGATCAAAGGTGTGGAAGGTTGAATCAGGGCACCTGGACCAATTTTTGTTAATTAGATACTTTTGTTGCTCAACCCAGCAACTTCATCAGTCAGAGCAAAATAAGTTAGGCAGAGAGTCATCACAATGTACCAACTCTTGCCACACCAACTTCAGAGATTTCTCCCCAAAATGGATTGTAATATGTTGATAAAGACTCCAATCATCCAAGCCAAAGGTGTCTTAAAGGTTGAATCATGGCAACTGGACCAAACCTTGTTAATCTGAGACATTTCATCCATTTCTCTTTCTAACTCTAGAATCTGTCACCCTTGAAAGAGATTTTTTTGAGCAATGTGAAAAGCGGGGCATTCGGCACTACCATTGGTAGGTGTTCTGACCCCCTCCTCCATCCAGTAATGAAAGCCGAGACAAGGGTAAAATGGAATGTCCTTTAATAACAAGACCAGAATCTCGGTGGCTGAAAGCCAAATAAACAAACAGATAAGGACCTTGGCAGCAAGTCCGACAAACCTTGGCAGCAATTCAGACTAATTCTGGCAGCAATCCAGCCTGCCAAGTTAGTTTCTCTTTAGTCCAAGTGTTGACTTCTGCAAGAAGGGCGTGGCACAAACAGTCTCTTTTATAGTCTGGAGAGGAGCTTAATGACCATCAGATGAGCGTAATTACCTCCTGTAATTACGTAGTTGTTCTTGACGCTGAGTATCCCTTTGACGGCATGCATCCCAGAACAATTCACTGTTGGTTTCTGGATCACTCTTTCTTGTCTCCTCCCCACTGATCCAAGGCTCAGGCGCCACCTGGTGGCCAACCAGTCTCTCTGCGCCCTGCTCGGAGTCGGACCCTGTCCAGTGTCCTCCACATCCTCCAGGACCAACTCATAGGGCCTCTCGCTGTCAGAGTCTGGTGGCAGCTCCAACGGCTCTTGCTGGGCCACAACAGGTAGATAAAAGTTTCATAACCAAAAGAAAGAAAAACGAAGTGAGTTTTTGAAAAACAAATTGTGAGTTTTTGAAAAACAAAAACAAACAAGCAGGGGGTTGGACTAGAAGACCTCCAAGGTCCCTTCCAACTCTGCTATTGTATTTGCAAATGAGTCTAAAGAGCAGTTTTCTGAAATAAAGGGCTGAGCTTTATGACAAAGGATGTATGATAACAGTAGGTTTAATTGATTTCAGCGGCTGTAATTCTGCAGAAGCCACTTATTCTGTTTTTCTTGTAATTTAATCTCATTGTACCATTGAATTGGTGAACCTGGCAGCTGCAAACAATACCTTTAGAGTAAAATTGTATTTTAATACTAGTGATCAATTCTTGTAAAGCAGCCGCTTCTCATTTTGTACCATGTTGGAAATTTAATAAAGGAAACACAATGTTCTGTTTTGGAAGGAATCATGCTAACAGTTCTTTAATTCAACCAACAAGCCCAGGCTGGGATTTCAAATTACATTTTTTTAGCTGAAGCCCCTCTAAGAAAGTAAAATAATAAAAATCAATGTGTAAGAAAACCTAGGTGCATGTATTCTATCAAATGCCATAAGGTACATTTTAACTCATAAATCAGTGTTTCCTACATTAGTTATCTACTAAATGAAACTTTTTATTCCTTTTTTTTTTAAAGTCAGGGCTTAAAACTCTGTATATTTCCATGCTAGTCTTCCAAATTAAGGTTGATACACTCCCCTCCCATTACACTCTCCAACAGTTTCCCTGCTTTTAACAGCTATATCACAAGGAGATATTGATGTTTTCACATGGGGATGGTTGTATCTATCGAATTTCTGTGAGAATGCACAAACCCATGCGTGATATTTTGCTTAGTTTTCAGTCCTCAGTAATAAATCCATCTTGCCTGCTTCCATTAGATTCTTACACTAAACAAAGAATTGGTCTTGATGCTGGCCACGGTTTTATTTTTTTAAGCATTTTAGGATTCTAGATAACACACACATTGAGGTTTGAGGTTTTATTTTATTTATATGCCGCCCTATTCCCTATAGGGACTCAGGGCGGTGAACAACTCAAACGGGAAAGGGAACATACAAATACAAAACAGGCATTTAAAATAACCAACAACCACACCTGTCGAGAGGCGAAGGGAGCTCATCAACCCCAGGCCTGCTGACACAGCCAGGTTTTAACGGCTTTTACATCTATTCCTAATCAGAAAACTAGTGTTTCCTTGCTAATACTTGATAGTGAGGGATCATCATTATGTTTGTGATCTACTCCAAAGCAATAAGATATATGAAAATGCTGGCTGGGCAATCCTCCCCTCCCTCCTTCCTTCCCTCCCCCTCTCTCCCAAAACACACACAAACACGTATAGAATAGAATCCACATGGTGAATTAACAACAAATGCTTTCCATACTTAGTATATCACAGCACATCAATGGCAGGAAGAACAGTGTCACCCACATACATTTTTGAACTACAGAATAGGAAAAGTGTTAATTTCAGTCTTGCAATTCTTTTGTATTCTCTTTCATGGAACTCTTAGAACTTATGCCCTGCCAATAAGTCCCCGAATTCCACTCTGTACAGCCTTTTTTGGACATGAAACCTGTGCTAAATTCCTAATATAACAACTTAATTCTAGCAGCGGTCATGGGTTGGAAGGTTAATTATTCTTTATGCAGTATACCAAAGCATGACACTGGCTTTTCTGTAAGTAGAACTAGCTAGAAGAGTACGCTCAAAAAAAAGATCAATAAACAATGATGCAAGGCTTTTCAGCTTTTTTCAACAAGATGACTAATATTTGGTATCCCAAGCAGAACATAAATTCAAACACTAGGGAACAATTCTGAGTACATTTGAGACTGACTGTATGTGGGAAAATTGAGTACTCCAATTTAGCATAATTTCCCTGATTTCAACATGATTTTCATGTAAGTAGTGAAAGCACAGGGAAACTGTGGCTTAAGTTAGCATCCATGCATTACACTGCATTCAATTTTATTTTTCACATTTTTGAACTGCCCATCTTCCTCCCAGAGCAACTCTGGTTGATACACACACACACACACACACACACACACACACACACACACACACACACCTAGGATTGAACTCACAGACTCCGGGTTGTGAGAGCTCTATCTCTAGACCACCATGCACACAAACACACACACAAACACACACACACACACTCAAGAACCCATTCCCTCTCCTTTCTTTAAGCTTTGCTTGCCATGTCTATTACATCCAGGAGTAACTTATCCATAGGGGATGGAGATTTTATTCATTATCATTGCCAAATGCTTTGAGATTTGCAGGTGAAATGCACCACAGGGCAAAACCTAATTATTTCTCTCTCTTGTTTTTATTTAGTTTTGTTTGTTGCACAGTTGGTGCTGTAGGGTGCTACGGAAAGTACGTTTTATTTTTCTCCCACTTTGCAAGCCACTTTATAATGCAAGTTAAAATTGTGAGCTTGTCCTTGGAGCTTGGCCTCATTAATTTCCTGAATTTTGCATTTAAGCAGTTTGGGATTGTAATCCTAAGGCAAAACCCAGTGTTCCTTCTCCAACAGTTAACTGTATTGCAGAACAGGGGCCAATGAGCAAAGCAGTGAATATCAACATTTGGGGGATTCCTGAAGCATGAGTATTTGCAGCTAAAGAGAAGGGTCTTTCTCTCTCTGCCTATTCCCCTTCTCAACCCCAGTAGGTTGAGATTATTAAATTATAATAGAAATGGTGGTGATCATACTTTTCAATTTTAATCCCCCTTCCCAGCAACTTAGTCTCCCTGATTGTTAGTCCTGCGAGGTAACCCACACAAGAAGAACAACCAGGAATCATAACATTATCTTTATTGTAAGGCTGCATTAACAGAATCTTGCAAGGCTGAAAGCATTTTTCTTCTCTTGTCCTTTTACTCTCCAGAAAACCAGGGAGGGTCACTTCTGAAATGTTTCCTATGCCCACCCTGGGACACCTTTTCTACATCAGTTGTCCAGCCTGCATCCCATCCTCCAGTCGTCTAAGGTCTCCCATTTTCACATAACATTATGCTGGCTTCCTGACTTTCCATTAGAAGCAAAAGCTTGTAAGAGAGGGGGCTGAAACAGTTAGACGGGTTTCTCGGTGATTGAGAGATGCATTAGAGAAAAGCAACTTCACTTAATGCTTTTCTTATGGAGCAGCAGAAAGAACTGTTGTTTTTCTCTTAAAAGAGAATGGAACGGAATGATGGACACCTTTGTCCAGCAGCAAGCAGGACAAACCTTAATAAATGCATCGTGATGTTGTCATGCTGGTGACATGGTCATGATATCAGGTGACATGATGCAAGTGACACAAATTCCATATTGCATCATTGGAGCGTTGACAGCATGATCTGATGTCAAGTTACAGCTGGAATGAAGGAAACTCTTTGGGGCCTTATCGTCAAAGTGTGCAATATTTGTATGGCCCCAATATTTGTATGGCTTCTTTTGACCAGTATTGGTCATTAAGAGATAGTCATGCTTACCTAGATTTTTTATTACATTGTTTTGGACTCCTAGATTTTCTCTAAGATAAAGAAGCTTAACTCCCATTTATTTCACTGCTGATTTCCCTATTTGTAGTCTAATTAATTTGTGGATATAGTTCATTCAACAGCTGCTGTCTACCTTTTTATTTCTGTGAATAGCTTAGAAACACATTTATCAAATTGAATGGGCAAGTCTCATCTTTAAAAAATAAATTAAAGGAACAATCTGGCATCTTGCAAGACAACATGTGGTTAGCATTTTCAGCATGGAACAATGCACACTTATATTTGGATAAGCCAGGCAACTCAGAAAATTCTACCTTTCTACCATTTATATCTGAACACACTGTAGATAAAAGCACTAAAGATGCAATACCACTTTTTGGTGAAGTGCAAATAACTGTAATAATAATAGAGAAGAAAAGTTTTCTCATATCCTTAGCAATAATCTCAAAGATTATTCCTGCTCTCTCATTTATCCTTCATGAAAAAATAACTGATGGGACAAAATACTATGCTTTAGAATAAATTAATTTAAACTTTTCAAGAAAGAAAAACTTCAGGAAGATATTCACATGTGGGGTTTTTTCCTGACCCCCCCCACCCCCATTTTTTTCCAGAGTCTATAATTTACTTATAATTCAGTTTTTTTTTTCCTGGTTTTCTTACATGCACACACATTCAATAAGTGTGCCACAGACTGGCTATATAAAATGGCCACTGTGCAAAACTCCACACATATCAATCTATCTACTGATAAAACTGGGGGTGGGGAAGCCAGACAATTTCAATTAAGATCCTTTTCATGGCAATTAGTGGTGCGTCAATCAGTCAAGATATAATTTGATTCAGATCATCAGATCTGATAAAATATGTGTGGGAATACACAAAAGTTGAATTGTCAAATTGATTCAGGCGTATTGATTCAGCGTGTCAAATTGATTTAGCCATTTGATGCAAAGGAGTGTTTCAGTAGCATCCTTTTCAGCTGAAATTTTGTACATTATTAACGGTGACAATATTTTTGTTTTGCAGCTCCTGTTATACATAATGGTGTAATAGTAAATTATATATCTGACTGATGGCAGCCAAACATATTAATATTGGAATCAGATAATTTATTATTTCAAATTTAATTTGTGATGGTTTATCTATGGACATGAGTCAATACATACATCAGTAAATGTACTACAGCAAATAATAATTGACAAAATTTCCATCTGTCAATTACAAAAAAACCACACTGTTTGGATCCTCATACATACTACACCAACATATTATGATATCCTAGCTTCTTGGATAGAGCTTGATGTGTATGAAGGCTAAGACCAACTAAAGAATTGGCAGCTGTGATTTCACATTGTTGTGCATTTACAATCATAACAATTGACCAAAATCACCATTGTCAGTTGCAAAAGGCAGTGTTACTTGGAACAGCTTACATCTGGTGACAATCCCTTTAATACCATCAAACATCCACATCTCCCTATCCCAGATCCTTGGGAAATACTTGATAGATGGACAAAAATGCCAAATTCAGTCTAAACTTCGGGTTGACTATGTGACAAACATTGTAATACGGTGATACCTATAATAATACCAAGATGTCTCTTTCTCTATTTTTATCAGTTAATTAGAATACATCAGTAATAGGGGAAGGAGAATTGGTAATGTGCAAAAGAAAATAAAACACAGGAAACTTCATAGTTTCCTGTGTTCCTTCTAGTTTTGGAAGTTATCCCAGTTAAATTGAAGTTTAGAATAAATATCAAAACAATGCACAACAACCCAAACATAATATTATGAAACTAAGGAGGACTAGAATATGAAGAGTGGGAAGAAGGGTTTCAGTTTTTTTTTTTTTTAAGGAAGAAGTGTTAGCCTTCTGCAAAAAAACAACAACAACAAAAAAAAAAACAACCTTAAGGTCTGTAGTTTTCACCTCAGATTCTAATAGAAAAATAGGTCAAATGTCCGCTAATAAAATAAGTTGAAGAAGCCCACAAAGGGTATTATCGGGCCATGCAAAACTGGTGGGATACAAGTCCTTGCATCTGACTTAGGCTAAATCCTGATTGGTATAGAATCTGCATATTGATGCAGTGATTATATTCTTGCTTAATGTTGCCTATCCTCTTTTTAAATCTGGGATCCCCAAACTCTTCAGCTCATCAACTTATTCATGGTTTACTGACCCGCTGCCCCACCCAACATTTCTTATATGAAAATAATTGAACAAATACTACTGTAATGTTATTGTGTATAATGGTAATAACAAATACCTCTTGGATCGTGCCATTGTCCCTCAGGGGCTGATACTGACCACTGCGGGGAACCCTGATTTAAACACTGCAGTAAAGGAGCCTATAGTTTCCTATAGTCATTTTCTATGTTTGAAGATTTCTCCTGATGTTCCTTGCATTTTCCACTCATTCAATCTAATCTTGGTCTCAAGGCTATATCTCTATAGAGAGAGAGAAAAAATATTCAACTACGAATATGCACAATATTACCACGCACTAGCAGAGATATCTGCGAAACCAGGCAATCAAGTAAGAAATTTCCAGTGTGACATTTCTTGAAATTATTGCATCTTGAGAATATCAAGGATAAATCAATATTCTTACCTTATCTGGAGATTATCCCAAGATGCAATTGGAACACAATGAAAACAAATCAAAAGATGAAGTACTGTTACTCAGTGGCCACTTTCCTTTCTACAAGTGTATGCATATTTTGTAATGCAGCCACATTTCCCTCTAGCCAACAGTTATGGAATGTATTCACTTCCTTTTGTTCCTTCCTTAACTACTTCTTTAACTCCTTCAGTTAAATCATAAGGGAAACAAACATAAGATTGTCAGGGACTAAGAACTGAAATTTATAGAAAGAGAAATAAGAATACTCTGATTACCTCCTGAAGAAGGAAGTAAATTTTCAAAAATGTTGTATTTCAAACTCTATGCAGTGCTTGGTACTCAACTGCTTTGAAACTCATTGAATTTGGTACTCAATGCATTTTGACATGAAAATTTTATCCCAGTACTCATAGTTTGTTTGGTATTCAATGCACAAGATAGAACTTGTCAGTGTTGGCTACCTTGTGACTCACTACATTATTTCTTATGGGAAAAATATGTTTGGTACTCATCATTTTTGGTACTCATCATTCCTCCTGCAACAATTAACAATGAATATTGAGGTGCCACTGTACCATTGGTTATTAATGATAAAATTAGGCAGAATAATGGCAAACGCATCATTTTCTTTTGTGACTGTTTCCATAGTTGCATCAGGCCATGATAATGTGAAGTGATAGCAAAGAAAAGAGAGTGATGGAATGAATACATGGGAATGGGATTTTGGTGGGACATAATGGGATTCCTAAGTGGATCACAACCTAAGAAGTTAATGCTCAGGAGACTGGGCTCATGAAGTCTCTACTTTTGTTATTACATTCATGTCCTTGAATTAGTTGCACATTTCCTGGCAGCTGCTAGAAGGCCCTATTTAAACAAAACAAGTCATTGTTTGCTCAAAGAATATTTATATCCATGTCACTTAATTTCCTCAGCTTTCCTTTCTTTTCCCTCCCTCAGGTTTAATGAACCATAAGGAATTCTGCATTAGAATGAGGTGTTTACCATCTGGGGTATTGGTTTGAAAATGGGAAGGCATAGTACAGTAATGTCAAATGAGAGAGAGAGTCTGTCTTTATATCCTGCGGTGTCATAAAATCTCTTTTCAAAGGCCATCTTTGTTATCTCCTGGGATGGAGTTACTAATGGGCTGTACCTTGTCCCCTCTTGTAAGTCATATTAGAAATGGCTTGATTTATGTGGTTTTCTGAATGAGCAGATTTTTGCAACATTGTTAGCTGTTTCCTTTCTATGAAACTAAGACGGTAAAGAGAGCGAAGATAGATGGAAAAAAAACATATTTTTTCTTAAGAAAAAGTAATAGTCTTGCTTGCATCTTTGCAGCTCAGTGACTTAGTTTATCATAGCAATAGCTAAAATTGTTTCCTATAAATCTTTATTCCACATAATTTAGGCTTTTCTCCTTTGATTGATAGCAGTTCTCAAAGATCCATAAGCATCTAACTGAGAATAAGTGCTGTATTAAAGCAACTTTTTTCCTAACCTAGATATCCTCAAAAAGTGAATAGTTTACCTCTTCCAGGATTGTTATCGATGCTGGCTAGAAATTCTGGAATAAAACTGGAAGAGCCCAGGCTGATGAAGGCTGATTAGAGAGATAATCCTGCAGGCCTGTTGCTACATATAAAGTTGTTTCATACCAACTCAGAATGTTCATTTATCTATTCAGTGTTATTACAATGAATGATGAAATTCATATTTTTAATATTTTATATATATGTGTGTGTGTGTGTGTGTGTGTGTGTGTACATACATACACATATACACATATATACACATATACACATACACATACATAGAGATTTTCTATGTATTAAAAAAATGCCTCTAAAATTCACCAGAAGAAAAATCTGGGATCAACCAAGTCTTCTCAATGGAAAATAGCATTTTCCTTACTTATTGCATAAAACATTACAGAACCCATATGGCTCTAAGGCATGGCACTCATATCAAATTCTCACATAGTAAGGCTTCTTCATTATGTTTCATTCTGGATATGTGTTGTCTCAATGCATTTATCAGCTCTATTGTTGTGGAAGCTCACAGCATGTCTCCGCTACCGAGCCTTGTGGACTTTCCATTTGCAGACAGACTGCTGAAATAAATATTATTTGGCCTTCTTCAGGCTAGGTTCTGAAATAAAAAGGAATGATTATGAAAAATAGGTCTCCTTCTAGAGATATGAGAGGAGTTCAATCCTGACCAGCTCAAGGTTGACCCAGTCTTCCTTCCTTCTGAGCTCAGCAAAATGAGGACCTAGATTGTTGGGGGAAAATATGCTGAAAATCACTGTAAAGCACTGTGAAGTGGTATATAAGTCTAAGTGATGTTGCTATTGCTATTAGCTATGTTTATGGATGTTTCTTTCTAAATATGCACAATATAGTATATGTCTTTCCCTTTGAGGGAGATGGACAGTTCATAAATGTCATAGATAGATAGATATTTTGTATAATGTTTTTCTGTGGTGTCTCTCATCTAGCTAGCTATATAATTTTATTTAGACACTGAACAAAAAGAAAAAAAAATTTCTGAAATCACAAGTCATATATGGGTGTGCATGAATACACACAAAAAGAAAAAAAAATGAGGTGGGGAGAGAATTATTTTCTTAATTGGGAAAAAAGGAAAAAGTTAGCATTTACATATGTGATAATTACATGTCCTGTCTCTTACAAGTTGGTACTGATTTGTTTCACTCCTAGTTATGCACATTCTATCTGCTATGGTACCACTTTTATTAGGATTCCATGGTTTTAAGGTCAATAGTTTGCTGATAGCAATAGCAATAGCAATAGCAATAGCAATAGCAATAGCAGTTAGACTTATATACCGCTTCATAGGGCTTTCAGCCCTCTCTAAGCGGTTTACAGAGTCAGCAGATTGCCCCCAACAATCCGGGTCCTCATTTTACCCACCTCGGAAGGATGGAAGGCTGAGTCAATCCTGAGACGGTGAGATTTGAACAGCCGAACTGCAGAACTGCAGTCAGCTGAAGTAGCCTGCAGTGCTGCATTTAACCACTGCGCCACCTCGGCTCTTTGTGATCTGGCACAATATCTCTTTAAGGGTGAGAATATACACATTTAAACTGGCTTAGCTCTAATGAATTGATTTCAAATAAATTAGCACAATATTCATTCTGAAACATTAAAACCAGGATGGCAGAAGCTGATTATGTCATAATGAATGATGCTTTATGTCATATCCAAAATAATGTTTTGGTTAAGGGTGACAGAACAGTCTGTCTATTTCTGTCTATGTCAGTTTTCAATGGCCATCTTCTTCTATGCATTGTATGCATTCTTTTTTAAATGGCACATTGTTAAGACAGACTTAAGTGGGATTTTTTTTAAAAATTTCTGCAAAATAAAATTCTCCTATTAAATAGAAGATTTTATTATACCTTATCTTAAAATACATTTTTAAACACTGATTGAGTACTTTATTTTAAGACCGGAACTGCACTGTAAAATCTGGAGGTAATCTGAAAGAAAGCTGTGGTCGAGTTCAGATTTTTAATTTGGAAGCTGGAATAAAATCCTCAAGCAACTTTAATTTTGGACCTGTTGACTTTTAGATGACCATTAATGCATTGAGAATGTCTCCAATCCATCTCTCTACAGTGGGAAAGATAAATAGCAAGAGTGCATCAGTGTCTTTCAGAGAAACATCTTGTCCATTGCTGAGGACAGGTTGACAGATACCTGTATGAGATTTCAGGCAAGCTTGTGTTCTATACTATGACTGACAAGGTGTGAGTGTAACTGGAAGGCTATAAAACAGTTCCTAAGGGACATTCAGGCAGAATAATAGTGGCCCGGCCAACCATGATATATGAATATACACCCAGTCCTTGTTGTCACTCTTCCTCTACCTGCTGTGCAAGGATGGAGTGTAGAGGATTCTTGATACAGAGGACACAATAACAACAATTTATTATTATTACAGTCTTAGACCTGTGATCAGAACAAATAAAAGTATTCAGTATATATACACTTAAAACTTCTAGAGTATACATTAGGCTAGAAACTAGAACTATCTTGACATACAAAAAATTGTACTTCGATGTTTTACTGATTGAGGAATGATGAAATGTTTGTTTTAAAAGAAATAAAACTTTTGAACTTGAAAAAAAAAACTTCTAGTGTAAAATAGTAAATAACAACTAAAATCTATAATAAAATCCAGTGTCAATTATACATGGTCTGAATATAAGATAGTTGCAATCCCTAAACTGTGTGGCCCGTTGTAGGTTCAATACTAAAACAGAAGTGACTAAACAGTGCAAAGGGTTTGCCATAATTCTTATATAGTATTGCTATGGTGGAGAAAACACACAAGGTGGCGCAGTGGTTAAATGCAGCACTGCAGACTACTGCTAGATCAGCAGGTCAGCGGTTCAAATCTCACCGGCTCAGGGTTGACTCAGCCTTCCATCCTTCCGAGGTGGGTAAAATGAGGACCCAGATTGTTGGGGGCAATATGCTGACTCTCTGTAAACCGCTTAGAGAGGCCTGAAAGGCCTATGAAGCGGTATATAAGTCTACTGCTATTGCTATTGCTATCGCTATTGTTTGCGATGAATCCCAAGTGCTGCTGCGCAGAATCTGGCCACCTGCACTGTAGTTATGAACCGTTTATCCTTAAGCAGCCACTGGAGATAGGTAATGTCGGAACGGCCAGGATACCCAGCAGTTATTGGCAGAACGTGTTTTTTCCTAATCTTCGTATAAAAGGAACATCTAAGGAGCATGTGACCCTCAGCCTCCGCCTCTCTTGAGCCACAGGGACAAGAGGAAACTAATAATGCAGTTATGCAAGCTGCCTTATAATGCTTTAATGTACATGTACAACTTTATCCTACCCTGAGCTAGGCTTAAGAATTTTTTCACATGATTAAACTCTGCTTAAGTCACACATTATTATTTCTTAAAGACACACTAGAGATGATATGGTATGAATTATAATAATTCATTTAAGTGTGATAAGAAGAAGAATTAAAATGGTTTTTCTTGCATAGGCAGATGTGGAAGGAATGACCAAGTTTTAATCATCCAGGTAACAGGTCATTCCCAGGTAGGTTGAAGCTGCTCTTAATCAATTCATTTTCCTGTTGTTGCCTGCTTGTAAATTAGACATTGCAAATAATAAAATACTTTATTGTAAATACTTGGTCTAAGGATGTCTTGTTCCTTGATTGATACATATGTTAACCATAGCTCGCCCTGTGAACTTAGATTGTGCTTACAACAGTGAGCAAATGACTTTGTGAAATCACACATCCTTTGGTTACCAGAAAATTTTTACAGCTGTCCTCCTGGATTTCTCCAAAGAAAGGATTTTCCCCCCATTAATCTTTTCCATTTCAGATGTAGCAGTTCTTTATTTTTAATACGCCATCCAGGGCCTTTGGGAATAGGAAGCATATACATTAGTTACATAAGTAAATATGTCATTTTTAGTGACAGTTAGTAGCACAGCTTCTTTGAACTTCCAAATTGAACCCAAGCAAATCCTAGGCAGTTTTGACTGTTTCTAAAAACAACTTATCTCGTGTGTGAAAACTAATAGGAGATTTTCTCCCAGTGCTAAAGCAAGCAGGAAGCCTCTGAATATACATTCTTAAAATTGAACTTTCAAGAAAAAAAAGATACCTATCTAGGGTTCATTGACAGAATTACAAATGCATGGAATTCATTGTATGAGAGGAGCATCTTGATCAATGATACCAACAGAGTTTTCAAATCCCCTTCCATCATCCAAAAATAATATTTTGGATGGAAGCTGTTCATAAGTTTCCATTCCATACACATCTGCTAGTTGACTGTAAGAATATTGACATGTTTTGAGTCCATGTGAGTTTGGCGATGAAAGCACTTTGTGGAAGCAAACAAGTAATGAAAACAATACATGGAAGACAAGCAGAAGAAACTATTACTTCACAAAATTGATAAATCTAACTTTGTTAGCTAATGTTAAAGTAATTTGTTATAGGTTTTATCTCTGTCTCATGATTCTAATTGATTTAGCTTCATATTCAGAAGTAGAATGCATCTAAATGTGGGTTTATGTACATGCAGAAACCTGTAATTTACAGGTAATTCACCTGTAATTTACAAATAAGAGGATATCACTTTGGATTGCAGATAACTTAAAATATAAGATATTCACCTGTAATATCAGATTCAAACTTTGATTAAAGGGAGGTTGATGTTTTGCAGGAATATTATTACTTCAGGTGTACCATATGCAAACTCATCCAGAAGAATGCCTTAGAGCAGGGCTGTCAAAACTCCCGGCCCGTGGGCGTGTCACATGCTGGCCATGCCCACACCTAGTTTAGCGAAAGGGAAGAACTGTGATATGTCACATGATGCTGCTGTGACGACGTGAGTTTGACACCCCTGCCTTGACTATGTCAGCAAGAGATATGACTGGTATTTTCACATATTACTGTCTGGTTGTCCAAATCAGAGAAATTATCCTTTAGGAACTTGGCTCATAATTGTGATGTTTCTGCATGATGTTGTGTTTTAAGGTTTCTGACCCATATTCATAAACACAATACTTGAGAAACAGAAATATGCACAGGACTTTAGGCAGATAACCACAGACAAGAATATGATTCAAATGCCTAGTAAAAAATGTTTGCCCCAAGGGAGCCAAATAGAAGCCAACAAGCAATAGTGTAATCTTAAAACTTTTAAAAAGTCACAGGATGCCAAACTAAGTAGTCCAAAGGTCAAGAATCACAAACAAGAAACAGGAACACAATTCAAGCACTAAATAGACAAATGGTTCTCTCCAACAAGGATTGCCAAGCACAGGAGCTCACTAAGTCTCTCTACAGTCACTAATTGCAATAACTCATGTCTTGCCCTTTGTTTTGCAAGATGCCTCATTGAGAAACGTTGCAGCCAAGGAAATCCACTCTTAGATTTTAATTTCCATCATTGGTCAGATAAGAGGCAGTCATGTCCCCAGAAGGAATGGGAGCATAGCTAATGTCTCACAAGAGATGTTTCCTAATTTCTAGGACAACTGGAGAGAGGTACAGTCAGATTTGCACCTGATTGTGTTTTCTGTCTGATCTACCTCATAAGGCTGACAAATGACTTAATATTTGATTGAACAGCTTTACTGTATATGTTCTTCATTGGTTAAAAGAGTTGTTGCTGCAATTGAAATCTAGAATGTCATCATCCCAAAGGCTATCATTAGTCATTTCAATTTCTGTTTTAAATTAGTCCTTAACAATCAATTTCTAGTCATTTTGTTGTCTGGAATACATTTGACTCACCCTGTGGGAAGAAAAGTGAACTTTTTCATTTTTTTGCCATATTTTGCAACAAGGTGGCATTGTTGGGTTTTCATTTCCATTTCCATTGGTTTTATTGGTCCAGTGACAGCAAAGGCTGAAAGTCAAATACCTATTACAGTGTTTCTCAACCTTGGCGACTTTAAGTCCTGTGGACTTCAACTCCCAGAATCCCCCAGCCAGCACAGCTGTCTGGGGAATTCTGGGAGCTGAAGTCCACAGGACTTAAAGTCGCCAAGGTTGAGAAACACTGACCTATTAAAAGGGGCATTCGTTCTTTTCTCCACCCTGTTTAAATGATAACTCAATTTACTTTCTTTGTCTTATAAAGCATGGACTCCCTTTAACTACTTTTGGTGGCCATGACCATGGATTACCAAGACTTCGCTCTAGGGTAAAGCACTAGATTGCAACAAATATTCCCTTCACAACCCTTTGTGGTGACACATGCCACCCCCCAGGGGCCCTCCAATCAGAGGTTGAGAACCACTGCTATAAAGTATGTTACTAATGGAAAATATGACAACCTTCGAAAAGTAGACTGACAGTGTAGATTAAAAAAGAAACGAAAGAACAGGCTGTGTGCTACTTTGTGCCTATTCTATACATGGCTTCAAAATGAATTAATATAGCTGCTCATTACCATACACGCAGGTAGATCAGAGAGAATATATGAATGCATTATTAGGGAATTTGTTTCCATATCAATCAAAGGTGGTCACAAAATTTTGCTCAACTGATGTTTCTGCGCGAGACCTATTCTGTTGAGAAATTATGAAAAATCCAAAGTTTTATGATCTATTAATTCATTTAGCATTTATTTTTATTTTAAAGGATAGCCCTCTTTAGTATTTTGTCTGAGAGTTATTTAAGTAGATCTTTGATTGTAATAAATTCAAGTTGAACTGGAATTCAAGAGCCACTGATTCATCAGTTTAGAAAATAGAATGCTGGATAAAAGAGATCCCTGCCTTCAACTATGAGGACTTATTTGATACTGTAACTTGATGTTACTCTCCAAATATATTGAGATCATATCTCCCAATGTTTCCTCATGGCCACTTCCTGGGAACTTTAGAAGCTGTGGTCTTGACAAATCTTTTTGATGCCAGGAATATTGTATTATCACTCATAGGTGGCATTTGTGAATTACTGGTTACCAATTGTTATTTAAACATAAACATATTCTTTCAGACAGAAACACACACATACATTATTGCTCAATAATCAGATCATCAGACACAGGGCTAACAAGACACAGAATGTGAAAATCCATACAACCTTTAGATGTCAGCAAAGGTAGCACTATTTTGCTTCTCCCTGCATTGCCCGGATTTTTATATCCCAGATTTAATTGTCTTGTTGTTGTCCCTTCAAATTTTCCACCTGAACAATTCTGAAATACATTATACACTGCAATATCCAGTGTACAACTGAATGAGAAATGGATCTCTTCCTGTCTCATGTGAAGTGGAAGATATGCTGATATGACATCAAATCTTTGCAGCAGCCGTACGACACGGCCCCGTAAGATTGCATTGCTACAAATACAGCCATCATTACAGCTGTGCTTTATGAGTCTGACAAGCCATCTTCAAGGATCCCGGTTTCAAATTGATAGTGTAGGCATTTTTTTTATCTTTTATGATTTGTCTTTAAACAGGAAGGCAAGCGAGTGGAAAATGGCTATAAGCATCAGTGAGCTTTGCTTTTCTAAGCTACCCGAAGATTCACATAGAACTGCTAGGAAGCAAATTCCCAGAAGGGTAGTTTGCAGATTTTCAGAAACATATATTATAATGATGATTCACCAGCCATCAAATCTTGGTCACATGGGGACTAGTCTAGAGTTAGTTGGCCTCTGCCATATATTGACAGTTAAGTCTTATTTTCACTGGTGGTAGAGACAGGGATATTAGCATCTCCCTCATACAGGAAACAAGCAAGAAAGGCAAGGGAAATAAAACTCTTCTGCCATGACACAACTTTGTTTATTTGAAAACAACATTTGGAAATTCAGTAGGATCAATATTAAGTTGGTTCCATTGAACTTTCCATGGGAAAGGGGGAAGATAAAGAAAGAAAAGAAAAAAAAGGAAAAAAAGGAATGTATGTTATATGGTCACTCCCTGAGCCTAAATTAAAAGTTTAAATGTTTAAATGTTTATTTCATTTGTATGCCGCCCTATTCCCTAGAGACTCAGGGCGGCTAACAAGCAGGGGGGAAGGGGAATACAGACAAAAACAAAAACAGGCAAGTTAAAACAGAGCAACAGTCGCAACAGTTTAAGTGAGGCTGGGAACTCATCAGCCCCAGGCCTGCCGGAACAGCCAGATCTTAGTGGCTTTGCAGAAAGCCGGAAGTGTGGTGAGGGTCCAGATCTCCATGGGGAGATCGTTCTAGAGGGCCGGAGCAGCCACAGAGTAGAAATAAGAAGTGGACAATCCTGTTGCAGGTTCCTTTGTAAATGTAAGACTCAAAAAATAATAGAAGTGTTAATATAGTATGGGAGACATGATGGCTTAGTGGTTAAAGATGCTGAGCTTGCTAGGTGGACAGCTGATACCTGAATGAGGTGAGCTGTCGCTCTTGCTCCAGCTCTCGCCCACCTAGGAGTTTGAAAGCATGCAAGTGCAAGTAGATAAATAGATACTACTTTGGTGGGAAAGTAATAGCATTTTGTGCACCTTGGCATTTAGTTATGCTGGCCACATAACCATGGAAAGAGTCTTCAGACAATGCTGGCTCTCTTGGATAAGAAACAGAGGAGCATTTCACGAGTCAGACATGACTGGACAAGGGAAACCTTTGTTTTTAATGTATAGTAAGGATCAATGCTGATAATAAATGCAGGCAAAGATCAATGCTTCTTTGATATAAGATTGCAATTGGATATGTTTCATTACTATAATACTTTGAATGGCTTTTTAATTACTTAATTATGTTAATGTCATCATAATAAACTTAGTTAAGATTAAATGTTTTTAAATAACAAAGTCATCTATTATAAATGTACATATGACAACTGTACATTAGAAGCATGATAATCATGACCAGTGCTCAGCAGAAATTCATCTGTTGAGCTAATTTCAGTTATTTTTCATTCCTTTGAGAAATAAGAGTACTGTTCTGTTGATAAAATAGTGTAGTTTACAAAAATAACTCCATCTTAGAATATGGGTTGAATCAGGTCAGATCTGAACCTATTTATGCCCCACAAGATCCCGACAAACTCCAGACATAAGAAATCTGCATAGCCCATTAGAGTTCTTATGGAGATATCCAATTGAACATCATCAACAAATTAATGGATTTCTTCCATTAATTTCACAGAACAGGGAAAAGTCTCCATCTACAACAAAGGATCCAAGTTTCAACCTCTTCTCCCCCATCCCCATGCCCCACTGCCACTGGCTGAACCTGCCTTTTTAAGGAGGAGCACAACTATCATAAAATGATACATGTAATTGATAATATAAGGATGGTCTTACTCCATGTCGCTGCCCAAGTCATCCACAAGAATGAAAGTGTGGTCTTTCCTGTGTCCATGTTTGAATCCAAACAGCCAAAGGTCTAGACAATGTCATGAGCCTTGAGTAGTTCTTTTACAACCTTCCCCAAGACAGTTAAACATGGTGGAGGTTGTTCACTTCCATAAGATACAAACTTGACATCCTGAGAAGTGGCTGGGTTTACACCTATTTCAGAAATGTAGAACTTTTTTTTCCAACTACAGTCCAGATCCAACTAATCATCTTCCCAACTTCTTTCTTGCCTAGGTAGGTTATGAAGGATATTCAACAAAACCACCATCAAAATTACTGAATAAGACCCAAAGTACCATGTACCATGAAGAGGACTTCTCTTCTTTGTTCTGCTCCCTCACCCACAATTAAATCATTACGAGGCTAGATTTATTGCAGGGAGAACTGGTGTTCATAGGCGTAAACCTGAGTGATCTGATAGGATTACTTTCTCTAACTGGAGAAATTCGTTGAATCCCTATCTTCCTGAGACTGCTTAAGAACTGGATCGGCTGATTTCTTTGTAACATCTCAGAAATAGAAGATGTAAATGCTCTCACTTATCTTCCTTTGGGTTCTGTGTAAGACATTCTGTTAGGCATTATCACGAGCCATCAATCACAGGATTTTCCTTTCTTGCATTCTGTACTAAAATCGCTCCAATATGGTCAAAATGTATTCTCCAGTGAGAATACTTAAATCTGCCCTTTGTTGTACACATAAACAGTGATTGTACTTGCATAATAACCCCCCCCCCCGAGTGTGGTGTACAAGTCCCGACCACACTGCTAAGTACTTACAATATTCCCTGGAGACTTTTCTCACTCAATTTAGTTCATGCTGTGCATTTGTCTTGACTGCCTGTGACACTTCCCTTGTCTTCTTCTAGTTTTTCTGCCTCCTCTATATATCATCTGTACATCATTTGAGAGAGTTTTTTTTTGGGGGGGGGTCATCCTGTCATTCAAAGCACTGGTGTTGTTTTTCTTTCTATGCCACTTAAATCTTTTGGGAAACTACTATTCATCTCTATGACTATTCAAAGCAACAGTAAAACTGACTGGGAACTCAGTGAAATTGTATTGTAACAATATTCTTAGAAATAAGTTCACCAAAGTAATGTATATTTATATAATAAAGATACAGAGTCTTTTTAAATTCTATTCAAAGGTACCATTTCTTACTGTGTAGAATAACTAAAAAGCTTCTGGAGGACTTATCCATCTTACCCTACTTTACCTTGACACCAAATTCAGCACATCCAAAAGAGTGGGAAACATTTTATAGACATCTATGAAGAAATACTGTAATGCTGGTGAAAACTGGAAGTGAGATCTTGTTGAAACAGATTTAAACCAGATTTTGATGTTTTGGTGTGTTCTATCCTGTGCCCCAAACACAGGTTATGTTCAATTTTTTACTTCATATGGCACAAAGTAGTATGTTAGAACTGTAAATGTATGGCAAAATACACCATGTGCTTTTATACTAAATACCTGGCTCACATCCTATTTGATTGTTGCCTGTATAAGAGGGTGACAGACAGGTACCTTGGTACCATACTAAATGAATGATCCATTTGGATCCCATATCAAAACAACTTACCTTGTGTGCAGCCAGAATCTGAAAATAACATTTAACATAGCACAGGACTTAAGTAAAATGGTTCCGTTGAGATTGGCATATGTGGGACTGATTAGGGTAGATTGTAGGGGTGACACCTAAATATAATTTTGTATTTTATTTATCTATATATTACATTGTATTTTATTCCAATTTCATTTTAAATTGTATTTTATCCTATTCCATTTTAAATTGTTTTTATTAGATTTTAGTAATAAATTGTCTCTGGAATTCTACACTTTGACATGGTCCAAAGGCTAATCACTAAACTAAACTAATCTAAACTAAACTAAACTAAACTAAATTTTAAATATCCCAAATGTAAGATATGGTGTTAAGTAGGCTGTCATGAAACAAAACTGGAAGGGGATGAAGGATGGATTTGATGTTAACCTGGGTCATATTACATGCATATGTGAGGCCATAATATGGTTTGTTTGGATATGAAGTAGCATGTTTCATAAATTCAATCATCAGGTATGTAAACCATGGTTTGTAACAAATCTTTGTGTTCGGGTTCAAGTCCCAAGCACAACATCATGGGTTGAGCTCTTGTCCTTGCTCCAGCTTCTGCCCGTCTAGCAGTTTGAAAGAATGCATATGCAAGTAGATGAATAGGTACCATTTTGGTGGGAAGGCAACAGTGTTCTGTGCGCTTCAGCCTATAGTAATGCTGGCCACATGACCATGGAAAATGCTGACTCCTTCAGCTAAGAAACGGAGATCAGTTCTGATCCTACAGTTGGACACAACTGGACTGGAAAGCTTTACCTTTAAAGCTAC
Source organism: Thamnophis elegans (assembly GCF_009769535.1). NCBI lineage: Eukaryota > Metazoa > Chordata > Lepidosauria > Squamata > Natricidae > Thamnophis > Thamnophis elegans. Next base: position 31,054,578 of record NC_045553.1, on the reverse strand, counting down.
TTACCCTGTGATAAGTTTGTTTTTACAGGGGAGAGAGATCACTGTCCTAACAAGCCTTTCATTGGAGCCCGTGGAAAATGATTTCCTTGCAGCATGGACCAGGCCCTGACAGCACTAAAGCAAATTACAAGGCTTTGTTGAAGATGTGTCATTCTTTGTGGCCTTTCCCTGCTGTCTCTCCGACATGCCTGGCAGCCTAATGAAATGAAGCATACACTGCCATAAAGACAGGACTAAATTTCTGCTGGGTTATATTGATGGCCTAATCACATCATCTGCTCTTCTGCTCTGCCATACAGCCTTGTGAGTTTCTGTGGGGATTTGTGGCATGTGGACAACACTCTGCATCCAACACACTAAATTTTTAAATGCTGCTTAGACCATGCATCACATTCCTTCATTAGCAGCAAATGTGCCCTGCCAAAGCAGCTCTTCCCTGAGCTGAACATAACCGTTTTTATTTTCAGTGCTGAGTCTTAGAATTAACAAGCACACAAACAATTCAAATCTTCCAGTGTCTGGTTGCAAATTAACGTTTGGATGAAAAGTTCAGTGCTAGAATTTATCCTCCTCTCCCCCCCCACCTCGTTTTCTTCACCCGACCTGATTGGGCAAGCACACACCCACACACCTTATAATCTGATTCATTTTCCTGCAGCAAAACCTCTGGATGGCTTTCCTGTCCCATTTAGCTCTTTTTGAAGAAAATATAGGAGAATGAAAGTTTATTACTGACTGACAGCCTCTCATGGGGCCAGGTTTCTTTTTGTCACTATATCCATTTAAATCATATGGTTAAATCTTTGGGCTTTGACTTGGGAAGCCCTTAAGTGAAATAAGTGTCATGGTTGTTAAACTACAGGTTGAATACATCTGGAGATGGGATGCTCTCGTCTTGGTAATCAGTATCATTTTATAGGGGTGTTGAACTGACTCACCAAATTAAAGCAGAACTTCAAAAAAACCTAGCGTGGAAAGCTCAGAGGAGCCGTGCTACTTCATTTTGCCTGCTTCTTTGCCCTTTCAGCAACCTATTGCTCATCAGCAGATGCCCCTGGCCTCAAAGCAAAGCAGCTGGGAAGCAGACCGGCCCTCTTGACATTTTGCAGAGGCTTGTTACTTTACTTGCTCATTACTCAAAATGTAACCAGCTAGTACCTTACCAGCCCACTTCTTAAGCAGCTCTGGGGGAGGAGCTGATTGATACCGCCAATGTCTTGGCTTCTCCATAGATATAAATCTCACCTTAGCTATACATCCACTCAGTGTGAAATCTATTATTTCTCTGACTGTTCATTCACAGAATTTGAATAAAAATATTGAGCTACCTAAGTTAGAATATTACTTTTATATCTGCTCATTTTGCTGCCTAGCTCCTACCTTATTAATCCATTGTTTTGTAATGTATCCTAATTGCTTGTTTGTTGAACTTCACTTCACCTTTCCTCCAAGAGTTTAAGGAAATGTGCATAGCTCTTCCCTTTTAATTGTTATACTATAACACTGGAATAAATGCACCAGATAGTGATTCCTCCCGCCGTCCCCCCTCCCTTGTAAGGCTGCATATTTCAACCTAATGATTGTTGGTGGCTATCAATACATCGATATACAAAGCAGAATATATAAAAGCAATCAAATTAAATGAAAACTCTCCCATAGCATATTGTAATACATACTGTACATGCCTGGCTTAATTAATGCTGTGAGCTCAGTGCCTTGGGAAAAAAAAACAGGTCTTCATGTAGGTATATATGCATATACCATACGTCATGCCTGGGCCATTTATTTTCTTCCTTATTGCTTGATATTTTCAATAATCATGGTAAGAATCCAGCTTGTGCAACATGTTGATGATGGAACTAATATTACTAATGCTACTTCCATTAATAGCAATAGTATTTAAACTTTAAACTGTGGGAGCATCTTCCCTCTGGAATGAGCTGCCTCCGGAGCTTCGCATAATCTCCGACCTCTGGTCCTTCTGACGTGCCCTAACCCTAAAAGTTGGCTTTTCCAGCAAGCTGGCCTGGTCTGAATAGAATAAAACACAGGATTAATTTGGTTGTCAGTTTTAATTTAATTTTTAAAATTTTATTGTAAATATCAATTGGGTTTTTTGGATACTTTATTTAATGTCCCTTTTAATTTTTGTAATATGTGTTTTCTTTTATATTGTACGCCACCCTGAGTCCTTGGGAGATGGGCAGCATATAAATCCAATAAACCTCAATCTCTACCTCAATCTATATACCGCTTCACAGTTCTTTACAGCCCTCTCTAAGCTGCCCTCTCTGAGCAGTTTACAGAGTCAGCACATTGCCCCCAACAATCGAGGTCCTCATTTTACTGACCTCAGAAGGATGGAAGGCTGAGTCAACCTGGATCTTATCAGTTTCGAAGGAATGATACTCCTGGCAATGTCAGCAGAGTTAGCCTGCAGTACTGCATTTTAACCACTGCACCATCATTTCCCTTAATAATTTGACATACAGGACTAAACAGGAATGTGCTTTACTCCTGTATGAATTTCCTGTGCTTATCTTTCCATAACTTAAGTTATTCAAATTTCAGTATATTCCAGAGAAGTAGACTCCCAGGATTCCAAGCAATTCATCTAGCTTAATCTAGCTGGGGAATTCTGGGACTTGAAAGCCCTACCTCTAAAAGTGACTCAGATGGACTATGATGGGTAAAAATCCATTCAGTATGGAAAACTGCGGCTTTGGATAATAATTTCTTCTTAATATGCCATTTTTACTCCTGCATACTTTTTAAATATAACTTTATTGATTTTCAAAACACAACCTTAAAAGTTTAACGGAAAAGTAAAAAAAAGAGGAAAAAAACGATCAAAAGAGAGAAAAGATAGATCTGCAAAAAGAAAAAAAGTAAGAAAAATAGAAAAAGAATGACTTCCAACTTTCTTTGGTACTGATATGAATCTAAAAAGTGCATTAGGCTATTATTCCAAGGTTGTAGAAATCCCATATAATACTAATCAACCATTCCCCAAATCAGCATTTCATTTCTTTTAGGTTTTTTGTAAAAATAAAAAATAAAGCGGTTTCCAAGTCGAAATAAATGTAAAGTCTTTCCTTTAATCAAAGCTGTCAGTTCACCATCTGCAACAATTCTATCACCTTCACTATCCATAGATATTGGTAAGTCCTTCTACCTTTATTCATATAAAAGTTTCCCTCCGGTCATCAAATATAAAAACAATTTCCATAAAATGGTTCTATTTTTTAATCCATTAAACCCCAATGCACACTCTTCCATAGGCACGAACACACCTGCCCACAATAACTTTACATTGAAATAGGTGCAAAGAAAGTGAGAAAAAAATCTTAACAATCATCTTGGAAACTTACCCCAGATTTTCACAGATATGTGCATAGAATTCTATGCCCCTCCATTCTTTTGTGAGCAGTTTATTATATTACCCAAAGCTCTAGTTGTTCTGAATCTGTTTGTACAAATAAAATGACACTCCTAAACTCTGCACTAAAACAAATTAGATTTATTTTGAAGAGTTCAATGAACAGCCTTTTGAATGGGTTCCATAATGGGTTTTTTAATTAAATGAATATAGTCATTTCATAGAGGCAGTTCTCATTAGTGCAGCAATATTGAGATGACCATTCCCTTCTAATTGCATTGTATATTCATGTAAGTGGCTCAATTTTAGGGTTGGTTTGAACAGATTTATATGTAATCAAGATTTGACACCTCAACAACTTGCACTGAAAGACAAGCTTCATCTTGGTTTTCTAAGGAAGATGTCATAATAAAGGGTTGGGTTAGAGCAGGGGTCACCAAACTTGGTTCAACTCTGGGAGTTGAAGCTCACAAGACTTAAAGTTGCCAAGTTTGAAGACCTCTGGGTTAGAGTTTTGGTTTTTGAAACATCCTTCTGATAGGATGGAATCAGTGGTGGGTTACGACCAGTATGCCCCGGTACAGGAATACCGGTGCTTGCCAGAACCACCAGGTATCGTTCCAGTATGGTACTCCAGAGGGTCCGCCCACCCACACTCCTTACCAATATTTGAGGTTTTCGGGACTTCCACCCACACACACGGAGCATACAGTGCCTGTACGATGCTCCGCCAAGCAGCTGGAGGGTCACAGAAGCATTGTGGAGCATCATGGGCAGTAAGTACGCATGCACGCGCTGCACACGTTCATGTGGTGGACGCCCGGCCCTGTTGCACCGTACCAGTCATGTCTATTTTGGTGACATGCCAACTAAAATGACTCAGATCAGACATACAGGACATCCCATTCTCGGACTGTCTACTACTTAATTATGAAAACTGAGGCTTATGTTGTGAGGATTCACAAAATAAATTTTAATATAGGACTAATGTTTTGTAGTTGATTAATGTTATGGCATTGCACTGGAAGAAACCTGTCAGGCTCCTCTTAGAAACAAGTATGAAAGACACAATGGATAAGGGAACTTCTGATAAGCGGATTAATTGTAGAAAAACTGGTGTAGCTATTGTGAAAGAATCCCACCAATGATTGTATCTGAAATGCAAATCATATTTAGAATTAAATCAAGGCTTACATTCCTGTGCACACAGTATAGCTGGCTTTAAGCTACTCGCTTTCATGCAGGATGGACAGTTTTCATCTTGTTAACCCTAATGGTGGAATAATGAGTCAATAGTTAAGATGCTGGGCTTGTTGGATGGAAAGCCAGCAGTCCAAGTTCGAAACCTGAGCACCCTGGGATGGGGTGAGCTCCCGTCCTTGCCCCAGCTCCTGCCAACTTAGCAGTTCGAAAGCATGCAAATGCGACTGGATAAATAGGTACCACTTCAATGGGAAAGTAACATTGCTCTATGATACCATGCTGACCACCTGACCACAGAAATGTCTTCACACAGCACTAGCTCAATGACCTTGAAATGGTCTTGAACATTTTCTCCTTGGCAACAAATAGCCGAGTAAAATCTGCAGGGACTCCTTTTTTAATTTATTAACAGATTCAGGTTTTCTGGTTATTGTTTGGCTTATTGAGTGTATTAGCTCCCATAATCCTTTGGATTAATTTCTCAAGTTTCTCCACGAGGTGATATAATCACTTTTCAATTCACATGAACTCCATCTGTCTTCATAGCATTTTGTTTTCCTTGCTAGCAGTGATTGTGGTAAACCATTTCCTATCAAGGAGTCTTGAATTATGAGAGGTATGAATGTTGTCATTTTAACACCTCAAGCTACACAAATGGTCTGATAAGGAGAGGCAAAGATGTCAAAGCATGGTTTAAAAATGTTAATTAAGTTTCAGTCTTTGCAGACAACATTCATATTCTCTGTACTGGTGTTATTCAGCTGCCTCTATTTCATATTTCATGTCATATATGATTTGGAGAACTATTCATTTCCACTCTTAAATGAAGTCTTGACCTTTCTCCACTTAGTCTTTTCACATATGGTAGAGTGGAACAGTGGAGGAATAAATGTGTCTCACCTTATTGACCATTAGGTTTTGAGGTTCAGTCAGATTCCACTTTAAAAATAAAACAGGCACAAAATATCTGTGATCTAAGTGCCTTTAACTGTGGATTTTCTTAAAATATGATAATGTTTTGTAAATCTGTATTTTTTTTATATTGTATAAGAAAGGAAGTACATCGATTGTTTTATATCTATACTTTCTATTGATTATTTCCCTTTTTAAATTGGGAAGGATGAAGGAGTCTGAGAATATAAACCAACAAAACAGCATTATTTTTATTAATATACATTTACGAGGCATGTAAGGTTGCAGCCAAGCAAAGTACCTTGTAAATGCATGTCATGTGATATCACTCTTAATAACCATGTTGCTTAGTGACAATTGCCATCATTTATTGAGGACTACTTGAGTATATAATTTTAACTGAACCATTGTGGAAAATACATAAATTTGTATTGAATATAGCAGAATGAATGCTTTGCCAGAGAACCAAGTATGTAACATGTCAGCTATCTTTAATGGTTCAAAAGTCAGGGTTCATCTTTAGAGAGAGAGAGAGAGAGAAATGTATCCAGTAGTAAGATGAAGAATGAATCTGCATTTCAGTGAATAATTTTCTAAGCGAATCCTTTGAATCTAATGGTGTTCTGTTCCCTAAGGGGTATCCTCCCAGAGGATCAGTCATAAATTAAACTTCTGGCTTTTTCCTTATGGATCTGCATCGTCAATCAGACAACTATTTTTTAATTCAGTTGCTAAATGTAAATGTGATTTTCTTTTCCAATGTTGTGACCAAAGTATGAAAAAGCTCCAAACAAACAAGGAAGTATTTTGAGTTTATGGAGAAGTATTATGTTATTTTTTTTTCACTTCTTCAGATAGGAAAACAAGTACCAGTAATAGAATGACAAAAGAAGACAATGTCCATAGCTGAGGGCTGAACTGTGGCATTTTGGTTGCTATCTGAGCTTCATCATTTGAACAGAAGAGATTATCAGAGTTGTAAGGGACCTTGGAGGTCTTCTAGTCCAATCTCCTGCTCAAACAGGAGACCCTATGCCATTATTATTTGTTATTTGTTTGTCAAACATATACAAGATAACAAGTATAGGTATGAACATAAATATGAACAAAGGAAGTAAATACAGATAAATGGGGACAGTAAGACAGGGACAGTAGGCATGCTGGTGCACTTATGCATACCCCCTTTACGGACCTCTTAAGAATGGGGTGAATTCCACGGTAGACAGTTTGAGATTGAAGCTGTGAGGGTTTGTGGATGGAGTCGGGTAGAGCATTCCAGGCATTGACCACTCTGTTGCTAAAGTCGTATTTTCTGCAATCGAGTTTGAAGTGGTTTACCTTGAGTTTGTATCGATTGTTTGCCCATGCATTATTGTGGTTGAAGCTGAATAAGTCGTTGACAGGCAAGACGTTGTAGCAGGCAATTTTGTGTAGTATGCTTAGGTTGGACAGCAGGTGGTGCAGTTCCAGATTGTCCAAGCCCAAAATTTAAAGTCTGGTGGCATGGGGAATTCTATTGTGAGTAGAGGAGTGGAGTACTCTTCTCATGGAATAACTCTGAACCCACTCAATCGTGTTAATGTCTGATATACAGTGTGCATTCCAGGTGGATGAGCTCTATTCAAGAATTGGTCTGGCAAATGTTTTATATGTATTATAGACAAATGGCTGTCCAGTCTTTTCTTAAAAGCCTCCTGTGATAGAGAATCCACAACTTTGGAACAGTTCCACTGTCAGGAAATTTCTCCTTGGTTCTAGACTATTCCTCTCCTTGGTTAGTTTCAATCCATTGCTTTTGGCCTTGTCTTCTGATGCTTTAGAAAATTAGTTGGCCTCCTCTTTTTGACCCCCTGCATTTGCTTGAAGAAGTTTCATCACCCAACTAAGTAACATTGCCAGTTTTAGCCATGCATGCATGCATGGCTATGCATACACAAAATAATAGAGGATTGTTAGTATAATATTAACAGCTCAGGGCTGAACTATAGCGTTCTTGTGGCTTTCTAACCTTGGTTTTTTGTTTGCATATATTTCATTGCTCAACTAGACAACACCATTAGTGGAGTAAAACAAACCACTAAGCAACAAATAACCAATGTCATAGATCACCAATGGCTCCGGAATGATGAGAGGACGGTGATAATGCTTTTGGCTAGGTAGCATAGAATCTGCATCCAATTAATGAGGACCAATCCAATTGTTAGTAGAAGAGTTTAAAGGATTATTAAAGTCCATGAGCTATAAAAGAACAAGACCATTTTACTTTTGCTGGTGCAAATGGTTCTTGAGTATATTAAATGTCTGCCTCTTTAGTTACAATGAATTTTAAAGAAAGGAGCCATTTTTCTTTTCCTCCTGATGGATGTTGCTGCTTATTTTTAACTGTTGCTATTTTAAAAGCAACAACAGATTTTTCTGTTATCCACTCGCCCTTCAAAATGGATGGCAATAAAAATGTGCTCTTTTTCACATATGCCAATGGAATCACTCACTGAACCAATGTCTCGATCTGTTTCCTTAAAAGTGCTGTCATAAGTAAAGTTCTATGAGTTTACGTATCCAAAATTAACATATTGTAGACATATTTTATGCAAGTAACTTTACTCCATGGCATTTTTTTCCTAACAACTAGCCCTCTTTTCTTCCCCCTTCTTATGCAATTTCCTCTAATATATTATAAATCAGAGCTGGAAATGTGATTTAGCTACATTTCCCAGCATCCTCACTCTGTCCCTACTACTTCAGTTGGTGGTAGTAAAGTTTTGTATTATCTGGGAAACCATAAATTTTCTCTATCCAATCTAAATGGTGTCAGGAAAGAGAAGAAAAAAATGACCAGCCAAAAAGTGGAAAGATTCAATTTACAGCAACAGGATGCACCTCCTGGAGAAGTTCTGGCTATATGGTTGTTAAGAGTCAACACCAACTTGATAACATGCCATCAACTCAAAATGCTAATTTATTTTTGAAATGCAGCTTTCCAAAATGTCAGGAAATATTAACATTTATGAACTTTTCTGAGCAAGAGAAATGAATGGTGTTCCTGTACATTTGTGAATCCCTTTTGTTTTGCGTTTGAGTTTATTTTAGGACACTCCAGGTCCAAAACCATACTTCTAATCAGTCCATCCATTCCTTGACAGTCAGGGAATATTATAGCTTAATTTGAAATTGCTTCATTCCTTCCAGATGCAGGCATCAATGCTAACAAGCACCTGGACGCCTACACTTATCCCAGTATTGTGGCCTGCAGTTGTGTTCAAGCTGTCAAAAAGAAAGAAGTGATTTGAGGGAATATGGAGCTATATAAAATGGACTGTCTTGGGTGAATTAGAAGCCTTTAGTTGTCTAATTGTAAATTTCTATGTACCAGCAAGAAAGAGAGTGGGGGAGAGAGACATAGAACACATGCAAGAAAAGTAGTCTTTTACTTCAGTCATTTGGATAATACCTCTGAAGGCTTTGTTGTATGCTTGGCCATTGTTCATACTGACTAGAATTTCTAAAACTCAGGGACATTGTATTGAATTGCACTAAAGACCATTTTCCTTTAAAAAGTAAGACGCTGGATATTTGTTCAACATAAAAGCACCGCTTAATGACTGTGATTGTCTCTTTTTTTATGTTTTAGCTCTTGGCAACTTTTTGGGGAGAGGGGGATACAGATGTTGTATTTTATGCAAACATTGCTTTCTCCAGCAAGCTGTGCCCTGCTCTCTAAAAATAGACATCTGTAGGAAGGAAAGCAAAAGAGGAAATTGTGTGCAAAGTGGTATCTTGCTGTTTAAGCCATTTGAATAGAGAAAACAAAGCTATGAAAGGAGAGTGATCCTATAGTCTTAGGAACAGAAGGCAATGGCAGGGGGTTGGCACATGACAGCTGCAAGGAAGAAGGAACAGTGATGCCTTTTCTCCTGCAAAGCATCCGGAGGAAGTATTTGACTGAAAAACATAGAGAATCATCACTCAAATATTTTCTTCATTTCTTCAAGCATGGCCCTTCCCTCTCTTCTCTGGGTCAAACTATCTCTCCCTTTACCAAAGAATGGGGGCCAAAGCTTAAGAGCATATTGGTGAAGGGCAACCCTTCATTTGCCCATAAAAACATGGGATGGAAAACTTTTTGTAGGTCCAGCTGCCATAATTACAAAATTGATTTGATTTTTCCATGGGAGACATGAGTGAATGGGCCCAGTTTTTTAGATCTTGCTTAAGTTGGGTGATCAAAACTATAAGGAGTGAAGAAGATAACAGTCCATCCATTTGCCCCTGAAATCCTATCAGCAAAATCATCCTATTTAGGGAAGACTCAAGTGATGAAACAGGAGGTTTAAGCCTTGTGCTAAGAATCTAAGAGCTGTGGTAGGACAGTGGTTAGAATGTAGTATTGTAGGCTAATTCTGCCAACTGCAAGCAGTTTGATTCTGACTGGCTCAATGTTGAATCAGCCTTCCATCCTTCTGAGATCAGTAAAATGAGGAACCAGATTGTTGGGGGCAATATGCTGACTCTGTAAACTGCTTAGAGAGGCATGTAAAGCACTATGAAGTGGTATATAAGTTTAAGTGCTATTGCTATTGTTTTCTGAAATCCACCCAGCCATGCAAAATTGACTTTGGAGATGCTTCCAGAGTAATCCCACTGCCTATATGGATTGTGATGTACATCTAGACCCAAACAATGGTCATTCTGGTCTTCAGGAGAAAGGATTTATCCTACCAATTGTTTCTCTTCCAACAGTGTTCCACTGGAGGAATTTTGAAAGGCATTAAAAAAGACACCCCACTAATTTGTTATAAAGATTATACCAATTTGGTTCTGATCAATTTTTGCCAGTGTTACATATGTTCTTTTCCATTTCCATTCTCTGTTATTACCAAGTTGGATGCTGATTTTTATTTTTAGTTCCTTTCCTATCATGTTCTTATAGGCAGATTTTTGTACGCTGTTTTCCATAACCTGTAGGCTATTTATATATCATTTTCAGAGAACTGTATCTTTCCCTGAACTGAAGTAAAATAAAATTCTGAGATTGTGCAATCCGTATGTAACTGCATGGCAGAATAAAATATCCATAGGTCCTGTGATCCACCAAACAATCTAATAGTTTTCATCAAATCAATACAGAACAGACATAGGATTCAGAACAACAGTTTGGCAACAAATATCCCATTTGACTCTATATGACAGTGATGGAGAAGCTTTTTGTAAACGTGTACCAAAATTGTGTGTGTGCACATGACAGCGCATGTGTGCCCACACCCACAATGCAATGAGTCCCACTCACCTGCGCATGCACGCACATGCACACACGACTCCCATGCATGTGTGAATTACCTCCCCCTTGAAGGGGGAAGTTTTCACCCTCCCCAGGCTCCGAAGGCTTTCCTGAAGCCTGAGGAGGACGAAAATGGCCTTCCCCGGCCTTCTGGAAGGCCAAAAATCAGCTGGCCAGCATGCCCATGTGCACTGGAGCTGATGGCTCGCATGCAAGTGGATATGGCTATATGTGCCACCTGTGCCATCACAGCTATATCACTAGCAGTATGCCCACTGGAACACAATGAGTAAGCCTCATGACTTACCCCTCAAGACTTAAGAAAAAGATAATTGCTCACAGAGAAATGTAGCTTTTATAAGCAAAGTACTCTCAAATCAACTTCAGTGGGCGCCTCCTATCAGAAACTCTTGATATCTTAAGGGAAAATATCCAACCAAAAACAAGTTCAATGATGAAATCTTAATTCTCCAGCTTTCACTCATCTGATGAACATGTAATTCGAGAACATGCATAACTCTTGAAATGTTTTACCATTTGGAAAGTTGCAGAATGAGCAAAGGGTATTTTGAAGTTATTTAGATTTTTTTTCCTTCTAGAAATACAGAAGAGAAGAGAGGATATACAAATTCACATTTCTTGCATGAAATATTCACAAACATTTAATTCAGTTAAGTTTACGTATTTGATCTCCAAAGAACTTCAGCAGGATGAAAATTAGTTAGTGTCTAGAGAGCTGACCATATGAAATCCCAGGACTGTATGTAAAACTGAAAAAATCAAACAGTTATTTGGACAATATCAGTGATAAATTTCTGTCATGTTGTTTGCAAGTAAATAATATAGATGTGACCATGTCTTCAATAGGTCATTACCTCCATCTTTACTGAAAGTGTTCATTGCCTCTTTAAATGTCTAGTTAACTTTGTTTTAGTGGGTAAGAGCAACCACCGAGGCCAATTTCACACCACAGTGAGTTGAAATTTTAGATAATCAGAAGGGAATTCAGATGCAATGATTTTTTCAGCTCATTCCATACAATTGATTATATATCTATTACATTTTCATGCAGTTTTTGTTAATTCTCCCTTTGTGTTCCAAAGAAATCCAGAGTCCACTGAAATTCAAGTCTAATAATAAAATTCTTAGTAAGAATACTCGTAGGAGTCTGACAGTGAACAGCGAAGTAAAATAAACCCACAATAGATTTAATTGGGAATAGATTTGTGAGTGCTGCTAAAATGGCTATACAGTGAACCCAGTTAAGATTAAAGGATTCAGGACCCATCTTTTGCCAGTTAAAAATTCATACATTAATTGCATGTGAAAGATACACTTGCATGATTATCTATCTATCTATCTATCTATCTATCTATCTATCTATCTATCTATCATCTATCTATCTATCTATCTATCTATCTATCTATCTATTTATCCATCCATCCTGTTGCGATCCCAAAAATTCTCGGTTTATATGTTCTGAAGATGTCATAAAAAGGGGGAAATTATGTAAAGCAAATTTATATTGGCAAAATTTATATTAAAAAGTACATAAAGAAAATTGCATTTAAAATGATATTCAGCAAGTGAAGTAGATTAAACTATGAAGTGTAGGAAAATTTGCATGCAAATCTCCATATGTTAGAGAAAGTTACCTCTGAGAGAGGGCATTGATATTTAATTTATTTTAAAGAATCCATAACCGCACTCAAAGACTGAAATGTTGCCCTACAGATGTAAATCACAGATGGTAAAATGTACCAGGCTTAATTCATGTATCTCCATGTTTATCCTTTCCAACCCAAAGGGGAAAATATATTATGTAAAAGAGGTCGGCTCTCTGTCCATGAGCAGGATATTTTTCTGAAAACCAAACAAAAAAGGAGCAAATTTAGCATGGGTTGGTGGGGGGGAGATCAAGTTTGTGTCTGGCTTGGAGTGGGATCTGCAGAGAAATATATCCTCATGGAATTGATAACCGAGCAGAGACTTTGAATGTTGTTGACTGATCCTTCTAAAACCCCACCAGAGCAAAAACCATATAACCCACCCCATGTTTCCCAATACACACATACATGTAAAACACCACAGATATAGCACAGAGAGAAAGACATAATCCTGTTACTTTGCTGTAGTGGAAAAAATTCCAACAACATGCTCTGTACGCTTTCCTTACCATGTTAAATTACTTACTCAACTTCAAAGTCTTATCTATTCTGCATGCAAATATTAAGCAAGTTTTCTATCTCTGGCTTCAAAATTATCGACTGCATTTACATCTCTCTTTTTTTTTTGTACTATTCAAATGAAGTGGGGTGGGATGGCTGAGAAAGACTGACACAAAATCACCCAGCTGGTTTTCATTCTATAGGAGACTGAGGATTGCTAGTGCAGCACCTCAATCACTACACCAGTTAAGCGTTCCCACCTCTCTTCTGCTGCTAAGGCCCATCCACAAATGGTTGGTCCTAAGCAGATGGGCTGCATATAAATATGATAGATATATGATGCAGAGATGATGGAGAGAGAGGGGGGGAGGAAGGGGGAGATGGAGGGAGGGAGAGAGGGGGGAGAGGAAGGGGGAGATGGAGGGAGAGAGAGAGAGGGAGGGAAGGAAAGATGCTGTAGGTCTTATTTCCTCTGTTAGCATATTCAGATTTTATCAGCAGGGCACTTAATTGTTATCCTTGAAAAGTGTTTAGCAGTCCATTATTGGTTGTCTTCAATATTTGGGTTGGTCAGCTGTCTCAGTGTAACTTATTTCAGGATAACAATGGATCCTTTCCTTGCTGGACAGTGGCCTGGAAGATTGCTGACCATTTATTCTTAGCCTTAGTTTTCTTAAAAGTGAAATAAACTGTGGTGTTTGGTTTCCCTTCAGGTTTCAAACTGTAATTGCTTTGAATATAACACCACTGGGCAGGGTGGGGCTTCAGGATTTATTGACAGTGCTCTAGGGGACGAATTTCCTCAGGTTTTGTGGGCAATCATGGCTGACATCTACATAGTCAAGGTGATGTCCTATACAGACCATGGAAAGTTCAGTTGCAGATCTCTTTACCTCTGCCCAATTGAGACCAGACATAAATGCTTACAGAATTACACTACTCTCTCCCATAACAACATCGCAGAAAAATGTTGAAGTGAAATGTTTCCTGAATCTCAATAAGTAAAAAGGAAGTCCTTTGGCACTGGAAAAGAAAGACCTGTAGCGGCATCACTCAACATTGACCAGGGAGCAACCAAAGTAGGTCAGTAATGTGTGTTTGTGATCGTTGTGGTTGAATCCTCCTCAGGAAATCGTTTCTGTTCCAGTATGTCAGATCTTTCCCACTCCTTACATCAGCGGTCCTCAGGGTGACGTCATAATTATTGGATTGCTATGGGGGACAGAAGGAGGTCATCTTTCACAGTTGCTTACTAAGGAAAGTAAAAGAAATCTGCATTGAATTTTCTAATGCTAAATATGATCATTTGCCAAAATACACTTTGCCCCAGCAGAGATGGCAGATGTCCAAAGAACTCAGAGGACATAAAAAGTGGTGTTCACCATATGTGTGTGTGTGAGGGACTTTATAAAAGATTAGCATGTACTTAGAAAAGTTGAAGAAAAACAATATACGTTAAGAAAAGTTGCATCTCTCTCTTTCTCTCTCTCTCTTTCCCTCCCTCCCTCCCTCCCCTCTCTCAAGCAAACTTCTACTAAGATATTTATTGTACTTAAATTGAAAAAAATATCCATTTCAGAAAGATGCAACAATTTCTTGGCTTTATCCTTTGCTGAGAAAATGATGGAAGACAATTTCATGTGGCACTGGATACAATTTGCACTGTCCCCCAGTAGTTTTACTTGCCAGCACATCCATAAGTTCGCCAATGTAATAGTAGGCATTTGATTAAAGTTTGGAATGGATGAAGTTGCCAACCATTAAACTACTGTTAACATAGTCTTCTGCAAGCCTGTTTTTATTATATATACTATGTCCAGGTGAGTATAATTCACCAGCTATGAACTGTTGTCTGGCACTGCTTGACTATCCGCCTCATTTTTTTATAGTCCTAGTAGGCAGACAAACCAGGAAATCTATCACATAACTCTCATTTTTCCAAATGATCTGCTGTGCATGGCTAGTGAATTCCATGGTTTATGGTTTTTATCACAAGCTGTAAACTAGTATTCTCTTACACTCATTGCAACCTTAACAGACATTCACAAATCTATGGGGATAAATTGAAGGCACTGGATATTTTAGCCTGGAAAAAGATAACCTTAGGGAAACATAATAACTGTCCAACTATCCAAAGGGCTTGTTATATAGAAGATAGGGCAGAAATGTTTGGAGTTATTCCAGAAGGCAAGAAAAAGTTTAAAATACAAGGTAGATTTTGGCTGGATATCAGGAAAAGGGGTTTTAAATGTAACTTCTGTTTAGCAGTGGAATGCATTCCCAAAGAAATGGACTGGGTCCTTTACTGAAAATATTTAAACAGAGGTTGGATAGCCATGTAGAGGATTCCTGCACCAGGCCAGGGCTGGACCAGATGATCTCCAAGATCCCTTCCAACCCTTACATGTTATAATGTTAAGATCATGATACAGTCTGTTGTACTAAGCTAAGTCTACTTGGTTCACTGCCAATACACAGCACTCTATTTTGACTTCTATTCGAGCAGCATAAGGAAAAGTACACACACTTGTTTAATTCAGTTGCGGAGCTCATCATCAATATTTTCTGGAACTCTAAGCTTCTGCTTTCATAATTTTTATTAACATTTTAAAAAAGGAAACATTAAAAATTAAGAACAACTAATAGAGAATAGAGAAAAAGAAGAAAATCAGAAAGTCCAAACTGCAATATATATCTCTTTTTTCTATAATTATTTTTTTTCTAATCACCAAACCATAACTCAGAAGTTTATTTGTTACCATTTCACCCAAAGTCTATAAGGGGTGTCCAGTCAGCCATAAGCAGCAATAATGGCCTTTCCCTGATCAGAGAGGTCAATTTGCCCCTCTCAGCGAGTTCTGAACATTTTGTCCATTGTGGATAATGTCGAATCATCCCAACCTTTGTGCATTTACTCTCAGCAATTATCATGTACAAAAACAAAAAGTCTCATTACTATTTTCCAACAGTTTATCAATCAGTCCCAATGGAAAAGCCTATGGTTTCCGTTATATATTAATCTTTAAAATCTTCTGAAATAGTGTATGTACCAGAGGTGGGATTCAGCAGGTTCCAACCAGTTCTGGAGAAGTGGTAGCGGACATTTTGAATAGTTTGAAGAACCGGTAAATACCGCCTCTGACTGGCCCCTCCCCCATCTATTCTGTGCCTCCTGGTTCCCAGCTGATTCGTAGTGAATGGAGATTTTACAGTATCCTTCCCCTGCCACACCCACCAAGCCTCATCCACAGAACTAGTAGTAAAAAATGTTGAATTCCACCACTGATACGTACCATATTTGATTCCAAAACTTTCTGGACTTTTTTTTTTTATATATCCACCAAGCATGATGAATTGTTACTTCTTCTTGTTGACATTTTCTACTTTAATCTTCTTAATGTGTTAGAAACTCAGCTCCTTGTAGCTTAATAACCAAGCCCAATTGGTTGAATTCTGAGCTTTCAGAAACATGTGTTCTGATTGATGTTCAGCATTCTTTCATTGTGAACCATTCCCAGAATGTATGTGGAGGATTTGTTTATTTGCATACCTCTGCCTGTTTTAAATGTTTGCTAATGGTCATTTTGTGTGACTGGTGGTGTATTTTCCCTGGTCCAGTTTTTTAAAAAAAAAATAACTTTCATAATAAATGTTGAATTATTGCAAATGTGTGCATTTTTATTTTTTTCATTTTGGCAATCAGAATCATGTCATACTCCCATTCCCTGATCTTAATCATTCACACTTACATGAATGCAATTATATACTTCTTCATTACACTAGTGAGCAATACAACTTAATGGGCCATCTCATAAAGAACTCATTCTCCCCCCACACTCATAAGTAATGCTTATAATGCGTCAAACAGAGTGGTATTACTCAAGCTTACTTGATTGAAGTCATAATTTTGTTTTTATGGCGAATAATTTGAAATGTTACCTTTTTTTTACTCCTGTCTCTTTAGGGAGTTGTAGAAAATGCCACTGATGCTAGCAAACATTTATTTTCATTTTATTTTCTTTCATCTGTAAGAACATGGGATCTACACCAAGGAAACTATTCTATACTATACTAAGCTTATAGGGAAGCTGAGTTAATATTGCCATAAGATTTCACTTACCTTCTCACAAGTTTTAGGAAATTTTATTCTGTGATTATTTGCAAAGAGGATGCATTTAAAACGAAAGCCTTCCTCTGAGCTTTGATTTAGTTTGACCCTCTAAATGTCTCACTAATCATTGGACAAGTTGAAGTAGTGAATAGAAATAGAAAAAACTCACTTGATTATATCACACTATGATTACTAGAATTTGCTCTTTCCGGTAGTTACTTCCTTTGTAAGAATTGCTATCAGTGAGAGTTGGTTTAACATATAATGGTAAAGAGCATGAGATGATTATGGGAGACTAAAACACTTGAAGAATGATTTAAGGAATTGGGTTGGTCTAGTGTAGTGAAAAGAAGAACTGGGGAGACATGACAGCTGTGTTCCAATACTTGGGGGGGCTGCCACAAAGAAGAGGAGTCAACCTATTTTCCAGAAGGCAAGACAGGAAACAGTGGATGGAAATTAATCAGAGGGGAAGGAGAGAAGGGAAAGGAGAGGATGAAGGAAGGAAGGAAAGAAGAAAGAGAAGAAAGGGGGGTAGGAAGGAGGGAGGGAAGCAAGGAGGGAAGGAAGGAGAGAAGGAGAGAAGGAAGGAGGGAAGGAAGGAGAGAAGGAGAGAAGAAAGGAGGGAAGGAAGGAGGAATGTAGGAGAGAAGGAAGGGGGAAGGAAGGAGGAAAGGAAGGGGGAAAGGAAGGAGAGAAGGAGAAAAGAAAGGGAAGGAAGGAAGGAGGGAAGGAAGGAGGGAAGGAGAGAAGGAGGGAAGGGCAAGGAGGGAGGGAAGGAAGGAGGGAAGGAAAGAGGGAGGGAAGAAGAAGTAGGACTGTTGTAAGATAAGATGGATCTATGGGATGTTAAGAAAGCAATCTTCAAGTATATTGTCAACTGTAGGGAAAAATTGTTATAAATACATATTATTAATAACAAAAAAGGAAATTAATCAGAGAGGGGACCAACCTATCATTGGAGGCTTTTCAGAGATTGGACAGCCACTTGGTATGGTATAACATCTCTTACTCAAGCAGGAGATTGTACTAGAAGACTTCCAAGGTCCCTTCCAACTCTGTTATTCTATGTTGGATGAAGATCTAGATTCAAATGCCTTCTTATGCCATCTAGTACAAGGTTACATCCCATATGACCTTCATTTTTGAAAAAGCATATTAAGGTTTAAATATGTAACCTTCTAATTCTAAAACTTCAACTTCTTATTTTGCTGCCGAAGAATAGGTGGCAAACAAGGAAAATAGGAGCAGAAGAATAAAAGGTTGATCCCGCATGGAACAGCATGAAAGTTGCTTAAGTGAAGTTGTTTTCCTGAACTCCCAATAATTAAGAAGTACCTGAGTTATCCATTTTGAATGAATGAAGAGGCTTCCATAAATTCCCCTTTTGTATGCTACCTAAAGTAATATTTGACAAATATTTATTATCTGAAAATTTACTATTATATTTATGATCAGATAAACCATTCTCATGTTAAACATCATCTTCAAAGTACTACTTTTTAAAGTAGATTTAGGTAACCAAATTTGGATATTTTGAATATTTTAGCATATTTTCTGCTTACAGTATTGATATCCATTTCTGTATTATTTTGCCTCTCTGAGGACCAAAACTAATTTATGATTTAAATATCCATCATATTATTGCACTTTCTGGTTCAGAGTGACATCAAGTCAGAATTGTTTTCCATCAAATTATTTTTAGTCTTTCAAAATCTAGGTTTCATCAACTTTTTCATGCAGATAGTCTATATTTCATTCACTAGTCATCTTATGCACATAAAAATTCTCTGTCTTAAAGTTTAATGCTCTTTTATGCGATCACATTTCCAAATCAGTTAACACAGCATTGTTATTTTTAAGCAAAATATAACAAGTATAAATAGGGAATTTCAAGGTGTTTCAGAATTACCACTTTATCATGTTTGACTCAGCTAAGCATTATAGGTGATGTGGAGAGCTAATTTCACATGATGCCCTCAGTTTTGAAACTTTCACAGCTAGATTCTTGACTTATTCTGAGGGGTTTTTGACACCCAATTAGTAGTATTCAAATTTTTTTAGACAGCTTAAAATATAAAAACAAAACTATAAAGTTGCATGATTCCAAATAAAATACACATTCATGTAATATAAAAAGAAATAAATTGGAATAAAATAATGTAGGCCTATCTAGGACAACGCAACAGGATAAAAACTAATAAATGACAGACAATTTTTCCCATGGGGATTAATTATTGCACAGTTGAAATATTTGAGCTGGAAATGTAGTTAAACTTACTTGGATGTATATCTAAATAGCTATCTAATGAGAACCAATTTTGTGTAGCAGTTAAGGCATCAGGCTAGAAACTGGGAGACCATGATTTCTGGTGTGGCCTTAGGCATAAAGCCAGCTGGATGACCTTGGACACAGGTGTCAAACTCAAGGCCCAGGGGACAGATCCAGCCCTTGGGGTTCTTAGATCTGGCCCGCAAGGCCACCCTGGAAACGGTGGAGGCCCATGGTGCCTCTACCAGCAAATATGGAGCTCAGGAGGGCTGTACACAGCCCTTCCAAGCTCAGTTTTTGCTGGCAGAGGGTTGCAGGAGGCTATCACAGCCACAAACAGAGCTCGGGAACCTGTTTTTGCTGGCAGAGCGCTCAGGCAACCACAGGCACCTATGACATCAAGCTGGCCACACCCACCTTGGCCACACCGACTCCGGGCCCTTAGGTCAAACACAACCCTGATGAAGCCCTCAATGAAATTGAGTTTGACACCCAGGGCCTAGGGCCAATCCCTTTCTATTAGCCCTGGGAAGGAAGCAATGCCAAACTACTTCTGAAATCTTGCCAAGCCAGATTGTGGAGACTTGTCCAGGCTGTGTCTGACAATCAAACACAATTGAATGGGAGGCTATTGTGGGAAAAATCAGTTGTTAAATGATTGGAATTGGTTAAGCCAAGTAGAAATATAGGGATATCAAGAAAGAATAGCATATGAAGGGAATGGTAGCCTAGAGATGGAAGATGCTTGCCTCCCATTCAGAAAGTTGAGAGTTCAATCCTAGATAGCAACAGATGTCTATTGTAGCACAAAGAGAATATATCTGCTGCAAACTCCACATAGGGCATCAGGAAGGGCATCC
Organism: Thamnophis elegans; assembly: GCF_009769535.1. Classification (NCBI taxonomy): domain Eukaryota; kingdom Metazoa; phylum Chordata; class Lepidosauria; order Squamata; family Natricidae; genus Thamnophis; species Thamnophis elegans. The sequence continues at coordinate 31,034,395 of NC_045553.1, read as the reverse complement.
GGCCAGTAAAAACATTCAGCTTCATTCAGCTGCCCTGATTTCATCTTGATAAAAGGAGAAAAAATAAAGAGAGAATAGCAGATGGTCCCAGATAAATGATCTCAAGGTACTATAAGTAATGGAGTTCTTGTGTTTGTTTGTTTTTTGCTTCAGAAATCAAAGAGAGGAATAAAACAATAAAATAGGGAGAAAGAAAATGTTTCCTATAAATTGAAAGGAGGTGGCAGTTTGGGAATGCCATACCCCAAAAAGAAGAAAAAAAATCTCAAATATATGGGATTGTTCGAACAAGATACCAAAATCTGCCCTTATATCTCGATATAGCAACTTGATTTAATCAATTCCACTCATATTCATTGAAGAACTGATTTTTCCCACATTATACAGATGTGGCCCAACAATTTGGGCTGAAAATAAATTAGATTAAACTCAAACACTTATCAGTTAGATCCAACCAATATATGCTAATTTGCCATGTTTGTATATGGATGTGTGGGTGTGTTTTATTAGCGAACTGCAGGATAAAGTAGAGAAAAGTATGCATCTGCAGTGCGTTTCCACTTCAGGATTACAAGTTAAGCTTTAGTGATTTCTTTTCTCGCCTGCCCCTAGAATTGACTACCTCCTCCTTGTCCCAGCTTTAATTAAAACAATAATCAGAAGCTGGCTTTTACTTCTTGCTTATACCACCTTTTTTAGCTCCTTAAAGCAAAACTCATTTGGCACTTTTTTTTTTTTAACAAAAATGAGTCACAAGTAACAGAAGAATTTCCTCACCTGTTATTCACGGCCATGAGTATGTCAATATAAAACATAGCTGCTAAAAAAAAAACCTGAACAAACTGTGAGTGAAAGGCAGTGTAGTGAATATGAAGAGTTTGCAGGTGGGTTATAAATGTTTTCAATGAAGATTTTTGAGCCTAGAGAGTTTTAAAATGTCTTTATTGAGGAACACGTTTATTTCCATAATTAAGAGCATTGTCTTTATTTGCCGGCCTTTTCTTTATACATACCTGCTCCCTGCCTTTCTATGATTCTTGAAAGGGCACTTCAGTGTGTTTTTCTACTTTTTAAAGTTCAGTCAATTATATAATCAATTAACTTAATACATTTCAATCTATGTATATGCCCAGGACCCTGATTCTGTCTCTTTGCTCCAGTGGTGGGATTCATTTTTTTTTACTACTGGTTCTGTGGGCATGGCTTCATGGGTGTGGTGTGGTTTGGTGGGCGTGGCAGGGGAAGGGCGTGGCAGGGAAATTGCAAAATCCCCATTCCCTCCCCACCCCACTAACCTGCTTTGCAGCTCCATTCTCCTGATCAGGGCAACAAAAGAAGATCAGGTGGGAAGCTGGGAGGCAGCGGGGGCGGGGCCAGCCTATTTGCCAATTCTCCAAACTACTCAAACTTTCCACTATTGGTTCTCCAGAACCTGTCAGAACTGGCTGAATACCATTTCTGCTCTGCTCCCAGTTTAATTCTTAGTTAAAGTACAAATTATTGTAATTTCTTTTGCTGAAGCTATGGTTTAGATTCAGTTTCCATCTGATATTCCTGAGATCTGATTGGCATTTTAGCATTTAGAAAATCAAAAGAAAAAAAAATGGCATTGTCAGTTGGACACAGGAGATATTAGGAAAAAAGAGCTTAGACCAACTGCCATTTCAACCAAGGAGATTTTTCATTCTCAATTTCAATGCAGATGATAATCCAAAAATAAATGTACCTGGTTGCTTTTTATCTGACTCTCTCTCTCCCTCTCTCTCTCCCTCTCTCTCTCTCCCTCTCCCCCTCCCTATCTATATCTATATCTATATCTATATCTATATCTATATCTATATCTATATCTATATCTATATCTATATCTATATCTATATCTATATCTATATCTATATCTATATCTATCTATCATCTATCTATACATACATACATAAATATATATATATATATATATATATATATATATATATATATATATATATATATATATATATATATATATAAATATACATACACACATACATACATAAATACATATATATACATACATACATACATACATACATATATATGTGTGTGTGTGTGTGTGTTTTCTGAGGTTTTCGCGGGTGTTAGTATGTAGGTCTCTAGTTGTTCGGGTTTTCTCCCGCGTAGAATTGGAGATGTCTTGGCGACGTTTCGACGAAGTCTCATTCGTCATCTTCAGGCTGCTTCAGCAGATTACTTCAGGTTTGGTGTTTCCAGGAGTAGTGGAAACACCAAACACCTTTTTGTTACATTTGTGTTTATATATATATATATATATATATATATATATATATATATATATATATATGTGTGTGTGTGTGTGTGTGTGTGTGTGTGTGTGTGTGTGTGTGTGTGTGTGTGTGTGTGTGTGTGTGTATATGTATATGTATATGTATATGTATATGTGTATATATATATAAAAGATTTTTACAACCCCTGGTAAGCCCTAATTATGGGAGGAAGCTAACTGCTTCCATCATCTGTCCTTCGGAGCCAGGGAAATAGGTATGTAATTAGTGTCGCAATCTCTGCTATGCCCAAATATGGGAGGAAGCTTACTGCTTCCATTCTCTGTCTATCAGCTCGTCACAAGAGACCATCCAGACAGAAACCCAATATTTTTACTGTTGCCTTTGTTACATTTATGTTGTATTTGTGCTGATAAATAAATATATATTTATATTTATATATTCAAATATACAACCAAGGTGCACGTAGAAGCAAACAGACTTCCAGGCACAAGCAAATATTATCTCTTCCCCATTGAATCCCCTTTAAATAATGATTGTCTCTGGTATATTTCCATTAAATTGTATACAGTTCCTTGTATAAAATTTTGGTAACAATGAAATATGGAACAGTATACCTTCATTTCCAGGTTGTACAGGAGCTGTCCTTCAAGAAGATGAAATGGGGCTTTTAAAGAGAAGAAATAGGGGAAGAAAATTAAGACATCCTCTTAAATAGCAAATGATAATATTACTTTCCCACTCTTGAAAGTTAGTGATTTTTTCTCTCATTCCAGTGAAAATAAGGGCTGGGTGAGGGTGTAAGAGAGAAGAATTTAGGAAAAACTGGAAAGCAAATTCAGAGCTCCAACAGAAGTGATTTCACCCTTTGTTAATAACTTAGCAGCTTATGAATCATGGTTAAAGGGTTTTTTATATTCAGATGATAAATAAAGAAAAAAAAATAAAGTTATTTTCATATCAAAGAATTAGCTCATCTGAATAGCAATTTGGAAGTAATTTGCAACAAATTTCTGTAAGAATGAAATGACATGATCTTCCAAAATTAACTCTGGCAATGGCTCTGATAGGCATCCTTGAACAGCTCCTGCAGGTATTTATCATTCTTTATTCAAAATCAACACATAAAGAAAAGTATGTTTTGGAAAAATGTGTTGTGCAAGAATTGCATACAGTATATATCAGGAGTGGGTTCAAGCAGTCACTACTGCCGGTTTGCTGTGCGCACATGTGCAGTACAATAAAAAATTGTTCTGCACATGCACAGAAGCAAAAAAAAAAAAACAAGCAAAAAAACAAGAGAACCGGTTCAGGGGCGTGGCAGGCCTGGGTGTCGCTGCCAGTTCCAGCGACCCAGGCTACCAAACAACTACTGGTTCAGCTGAACTGGTAAGGAACCTACCACTGGTGTATACTGTATATTTTCAAAATGCAGAAGCTATGCAGATGTTGCATAAAAGACTAGAATGAAAGTTGCATGGATGGACGCCTGGTTATAAATTGCATCCTCAATTCTATTAGGAAATGTTGCATCCAAAACTATCTGTATTAGGGAAAGCTGCATAAATACAAATTCTAACTCTTTAACATAAAGCAAAGTTGAATTAATAAATAATTAAATTAGTATTTAATGAAAACTAATATGAATGGAGTAACGGAGTGAGTTGCCGTTACTTGTCCCAGCTTCTGCCAACCTAGCAGTTCGAAAGCATGTAAAAATGCAAGTAGCAAAATAGGGACCACCTTTGATGGGAAGGTAAGAGTGTTCCATGCTCCCATTATTTGTCCCAACTTCTGCCAACCTAGCAGTTCGAAAGCGTGTTAAAAAAAAACAAGTAGAAAAATAGGAAACACCTTTGGTGGGAAGGTAACAGTGTTCCGTATGTCTTCGGCATTTAATCATGCTGGCCACATGACCACAGAGATGTCTTTGGACAGTGCTGGCTCTTTTGCTTAGAAACAGAGATGAGCACGGCCCTCTACAGTCGGGAATGACTAGCACATATGTTTAACCTTTACCTTTACCTAATATGAATGACTGAATGGATGGATTATTAAATTGTGAATTAGAATTTGCAATGCTGGATTGGGTTAGGATTAGGGTATTGAACTGGATTACACATAGACATATATGAACATACGTATGTCCCTGTGAATATCTGGATAAGCCTACCTGTTCTGACCGCCACCTTGTTCGTTCAGAAACTACAGCCAGACAGAAAGTTCAAAGGAATACTTTTATCAGTCCCGGCTCTTGCTGGCTACGAGCCCAAAATAAACACAGATAAAATGCTCTGGCAAAAATCCTCACTCAAACTAATACAAAACAGGAGTACATAAATCAAGTCACTTATCCAAGTGCTTTTTCTCAATGGTGAACACGAATGGAGAGCTTGACTAGAACAGAAACGGAATGGAATGGAGCGTTGACTTCTGCAACTTGGGTGTGGCACCATCAGTCATTTTTATCCACAGGAGGAGAGATCCTAACGAGCCACAGCTGCTCATTAACATCTCCTATGAGCATCCCGAAACAACTCACAGGAGGTTTCTGCTGAGTCACAACACCTACCTATAATATTTTAAAATATCCCAGTGCTATGTATATTTTCAAGTCAGTACAACAATGCAGAAACTTCTTTTTTAAAAAGTTAAGAATGATCAAGTGGCATATTATTTGGGGATTACTGCCATAAAATTATAGGATTCATATTGATATAAAAGTATCTGGTGATTATGCCCTTTTTCACTCCTCTATAATGATTAAGCTCTGGAAAAACTGCAAACTCCTTTAGATACTACTGTAATCAAAAGTCTGCATCACATCTTTACACTAGTATAGATTTCTGTACTTGGATAAGGCAGAGGAGGGAGGAAAGTTAAAAGGATTAGAAAGCTGATTTAATTCTTTTAAAACAAACACATCAACAAAGGTCATCTTGGAATGTTTGCTATATTTTGCCCTTTTAAAGTATAATACTTTAAATAAATAAATTTCACACAGGAATCCTACTCTAAGTAGCTTGCTGGAATTTAGTTCAAATGATGTCTGTGTATTTGGGTATACATGACTTAAAACAGTTCATTCAAAGTTACATTGGCACTGGAAAAAAAGTGACTTATGACTGTTTTTCACACTTATGAGCACTGCAGCATCCCTGTGGTCATGTGATCAAAAGCTGGATGATTGGCAACTGGCTCATATTTATGACGGTTGCAGTGTCCTGGGCTTATGTGATCATCTTTTGCAACCTTCTGACAAACAAAGTCAATGGAGAAGTCAGGCTCACCTAACAACCATGTTACTAACTTAACAACTGCAGTGATTCACTAGTTGGTGTAAAAGTGAATAGTAACCAGTGCTGCACATGAACAAAAATTGTATGATGTCACTCTAACATGCCATACCGGCCATTCTGAGTTGAAACCTCTGGACCGTCTTGAAGGGCAGAGAACCCATAAAATAGCCTAGATATGACACTCATAGGAATGAATCACGATGCTCAAATCTTTGCAGCAAATCTTTTTTTCAATTATTATTAATTTATTAGAGGGAAAAGAGAAAATGTGAGTCATTTAGACAGTGACAATTTGCCTAGTAGGCTGGCAAATGGTTGTGATGCTTCATGCATATGTGTGCCAAAATAATCTTCAATTTCTTAACAAACTTTTTTTTTTGCCCTTTAAAAAGCCTACCAGCGTTTTGACAATCAGCCAGTAGAACATAGATATTATGGGAAAAGATTGGAGATATATGGGGAGTGGGGAATGGAGAAGGTCATTCTCCAGATTCTGTTTCCTACACCAGATTAATGCAGGCAATGAAATACCACAGTATCTACATATGAGTCCTCTAAACTAATTTGAACATGGATTCAAATAATTTATTCTCCTAAAAATACAAGAAGGGTTCTGCAGAGCAAAGCATTTCATTCACAATTCTGTTCCTACTGGTGGCTATTTTAAGCTATCCACTTAAAACAAGGGAAAAAACACTTTCTCAAGTTGATCCCAAGTTGTTTGGTGAATATGACAATATATCTTCCTTGGTAGCAATACAAAACTGTTCGTATTGATCACTGTTTGATTTTCCTTCTTCTGATTAATTTAAAAAAAACCCCACATGCTGGCTTGTGTGTGGTAAATAAATAATAACTGAACATAATTAAAATCTGTGATATAAAAAAGGAACCTTTCCGATTTTACTCCACTAGTCATTGCTGAGTATAAGATATTTGTGTGTGTGTGTGTTTGTGTGTGTGTGTGTGTGTACGTGTGTTCTCATTTCTGTTTCAAGGTCATTGATCCAGTACTATCCAGAGACATTTCCATGGTCAAGTGGCCAGTATGAAGTCATGGAGCACTGTTACTTTGACAGCGAAGTGTTGTTGTTTTTTTCCAATTTCAAACCTTTATTGTATGAGTACAGCATGCTTACAATAATATTGGCTGAGCCTCTCTTCGTGCACCCCTCCAACACAATACAACTCACAGTGAAAGACAAAAAAAAATCCCTAGCCCAGTGAATTCTACTAACAAACACCCAGTCCTATTGCACTATGTTAACTTATTGCATGTTGTGCCGGCCCCACAAGTCAATCGTACTATGTTGTTATAGGGTTATTTTTCATTCAGGAGTCTGACAACCTAGGGATAAAAATTGTCCTTCAGCCTGTTTGTATAGCTGCCTGTGCTTCTATATTTCCTTCCAAATGGTAGGAGAATAAAGAAGGCCTGTGAGTCGTCCCTGAGGATTTTCCTCACTCTCCTAAGACAGTGAGCCCTAGCAATATCATCTAGTGGTGTCAGGGAACAAACCACAATGTTTTATGCTGTGCTCATCCCCCTCTATAGTGTTTTCCTATCTGCGGCTGTCAAGCCAGCATACCACACCATAATGCAATGAGTGAGGATGGTTTCTATTGGGGGACTGGCAAAAGGAGGTCACCAGTTGTTGCTCCACTTTATTTTTTTGCAAGAAAGATCCTGAGGAAGTAGAGTCTCTGTTGGCCTTTCTGGCCACCTGGGTCATGTTGATTTTCCAGGTGAGGTAAGTGGTACCTATTTATCTACCTGCATTTTTATACTTTGAACTACTAGGCTGGCAGGATCAGGGGTGAGGATCGAAACTCACCTCGTCATGTGGACTTTGGTCTTGAACCTGGGCTGCGGGCTTTCTAGCTGAGAAGCCGAGTGTCTTAATCACTGAGCTACTGCAGCGGTCTCCAACCTTGGCAACTTTAAGACTTGTGGACTTCAACTCCCAGAATTCCTCAGACAGCTTTGCAAACTCTGGGAGTTGAAGTCCACAGGTCTTAAAGTTGCCAAAGTTGGAGACCACTGAGCTACTGCACTGCCCAATTTATATCCAGCATATAACAGATTCCAAATAATTCACCGGAGTGGGATACTCAAAGAAGTTTGATTTTATAAATCGAGCAGAATTTGTCAGATAGATATTCTACATACATATTTGATCCATTACATATTTTAAAAATAAAAATATGGAAGGAGATTATTGTTGGCCCGGCAAAGGTTGAAGTATTTTATATTAATAGCATTTCTTTACCATTTTGCTACTAAATCCCATATATATATATATATATATATATATATATATATATATATATATATATATATATATATGTGTGTGTGTGTGTGTGTGTGTGTGTGTGTGTGTGTGTGTGTGTGTGTGTGTGTGTGTGTGTGTGTGTGTATTACTATTGCTTTTTGTATTACTTTTTCTTGAGTTTGCTATATTTCACAAATAAAAATAAAAAGTACATTTTCAATTAACTTTGGAGTTGAGTGTATTACTCAGATTTAATATAGGGTAGTTAGTTGCTGTCAGTATACTTGATGTGCATTAACTACTCTGTATTAAAACTGAGCACTTCACAGTAATTGGGATGAGTTTAATGTCATGTTGATTCGTACTGAGTCTGATACATGTAAAAAAGTTACTTTTCCATGTTTTGCTAGGCGCATAACAATGTGTTTCTTCAATCCTAAATCTTGCCAAACCTACAGCTTGAAATATCTTGAGGCAAGTTTAATATGTGTAGAGTGTAGGTGGTATTTCTCTACTAATTTGGATGACACCAATATCTGCCCTGCTTAATAAAATTGGGTGAGTGACCAACATTCTCTTCTAAAATAGTGAAGAGTAGAAATCCATGCTGTAGCATGCTCATCAGAATCCCATTTATTTCCTTTAAGATGACTCTTTTAGAAAAAGAATAGTGGCAGCTCTGTCAAGCACAAAAAACTAGGTTCGCATGTGAAGGGTTCAATTTATTGTTTCATTTCTGAAGCCCACACACAGAGTAACAATTTGCTCCTAGTTAAAACTAAATGAGGGTTTAATGCAGAGGTGGTATTCAGCGGGTTCTGATCAGTTCTGTAGCAGAAATTTTGAGTAGTTCGGAAAACTGGTAAATATCACCTCTGACTGGCCCCGCCCCCCCATTTATTCTCTGCCTCCCGAGTCCCAGTTGATCAAGAGGAAATGGGAAATTTTGCAGTATCCTTCCCCTGGAGTGGGGAGGGAATGTAGATTTTACAGTATCATTCTCCTGCCAAGCCCACCAAGCCATGCCCACTGGTAGTAAATTTTTTTGAATCCCATCACTGGTTTAATGGCATTCAAGGAGGGGTTGGATTTGTTCACTTGTGACTATGTAAAGATCCTAAACTAATTCCCTGCTTGACTCTTTCTGCTGCCTCTGTCAATCTTTCCAAATAACTGTTATTGGGAATTAAGACTATTAATAGACAACTTGGATTCAATAGCATCCCCTCCCCCAAAATACCTGAATTTCCCCCTGCATTTCTTTTTTTTTCTTTTTCTCTCTTAATTGCCAAGACCATTTTATAGTTACTGTCAACATTCTTGGCTGAACTGAATAATTTACCCTTTTAAACTGACAGCAGCTGTCATTATAAAAATTTCAGGGGCCACATTTGACAGTATGCACACAATGGGGAAACTTAAAACTTTTAACCGGCTTTGCGACATCCCAGACTTCTCTGAATCTCTTGTCAGTCTCTGCATTAGCTCATCTTTGCCTTGTAAGAAGTTGGCAGATTAAAAGATTATATCTGACAGATCTGAAGTGGTGTTGATGACATTCCCTGACAATCATATCAGTAGGAGAGAAAGAAACCACGGGGATAAGAAAAGAAAGCATAATGAAAAATCATATTTGAAAATTTGTTCAGTAATTTACAAATGGAAAAAAAAACCTTGGTCCTTTCAGACAACCATTCAGACAACAATAGAGTTTTGCCAGGTGAAAATTGGAAATGGTTAATATGTCAGGTCCATTAGTTCTCAGACAGAAAAGAAGAAAAATACTTTTTTCTCCTCCCAACTTAGGTCCCCTGAAATATGCACATTTCCAAAGTTAATATTCTTCATTGACCATTCTTAGAGGTGAGGATTTAGTATGCAAAATGTTAGTGGCCAATGCAAGACAATGCTTATAATTTGTCAAGACCTTTAAGGTAAACAGAGAACAATAGAAAATGAGCAGGTATCATTATATGTTCTGCAGATACAGCAGTAGAGTTATTGTAGATCACTTTCTGCTTTCTTTCGCCTCGTATGACAAGCACCACTTATCATGTTGTGTTGTTCTGGTTTACAAACTGGAAGAATTCTCCTTCTTGCTAGTAAAGTGTGAAAACAGATGAAACAGATGAACTTAGAACTGAAAAAAAAAGTTTAGGCACAGATGAACAGCTACAATCCTCATCTTTGCCATCAAGACATTAAATTCTAAAATTTATATTTATACCTGTTCTAAGTGGAGTCAGAAAATAATCACCTTCAGCTCAAGAACCAACTTAACGTGTACTTTATCACTTAACATAATCACACTGCAAGAGAAGCAGTTAATTATTGTGATTTTTTAAATAATTATTTATTTCATTTCATTTCACCATCTCATTTATTTTGTAGAGACTCTACCAATTCCATTATTCCTTATAAAATGCATGCAAAATATATATGTACACTGTATACAAGAAAAACAAATGGGCTACAAATTTATTTGTTACTAAAATTAATGTACTTTATATTAATTTAATTTAATGTAAATCATTTTTTTAAAAAATAAAACAGCTCAACATGTTCATGTTAAAAATAATCACATGTGCCAGTGTCTGGAGGCTGTTAGAGTCTGGATGGGAGCAAACAAGTTGGCACTCAATCCAGACAAGACCGAGTGGCTTCTGATGTTCCCTCCCAAAGATTGTCCAACTGTTCCATCTATCAGGCTGGGGGGCGAAATTATACGCCCCTCAGAGAGGGTTCGCAATTTGGGAGTCCTCCTGGACCCACAGCTGACTCTAGAACACCATCTGTCTGCTGTGACCAAGGGAACCTTTGCCCAGGTTCGCCTGGTGCACCAATTGCGACCCTACCTGGATCGGGAGGCCCTTCAGACAATCACTCACGCCCTTGTGACCTCAAGACTGGATTATTGTAATGCGCTCTACATGGGGCTGCCCTTGAAGAGTGTTTGAAGACTCCAATTAGTCCAGAATGCAGCCGTGCGAGCGATTGTGGGTGCACCAAGGTACACCCACATTACACCTATCCTCCGTGAGCTGCACTGGCTACCTATCAGTCTCCGAATCCGCTTCAAGGTGCTGGTCGCTACCTATAAAGCCCTACATGGCATCGGACCTGGGTACCTGAGAGACCGCCTCCTGCCGATTACCTCTCTCAGACCAATTAGATCGCACAGGTTGGGTCTCCTCCGGATTCCATCTGCCAGCCAATGTCAGCTGGCGACTCCCTGGGGGAGGGCCTTCTCTGTTGCAGCTCCGGCCCTCTGGAACGAGCTCCCTGTTGAGATCCGGATCCTTACTACCCTCCCGGCCTTCCGCAAAGCCACCAAGTCCTGGCTGTTCCAGCAGGCTGGGGGGAGCTGAGAAGCATCTACCTCCACAGAAATTGTGAATGTTGGTTTTGTTTTTAATGTTGTCTTTGTCTCATTCCCCCCCTTTCCCTTGTCTTTTGTGAGCCGCCCGGAGTCCTCCGGGAGTGGGTGGCATACAAGACAAACAAACAAACAAATAAATAAATAAATAAATAAATAAACAAACAAACATTGTGCAATAAACCAAAAGTAAACCATTTTTGATCCACAGACTTACTACACATTTTACTTTATTATGTAACTTAAGTCTCATTTAAAAATAAGAAATTAATAAGGGGATGTAGTAGTAACTTCCATGGTCAGTTCCTCCAGCACAGTGTGATAGTACCATCATAATTCTTGTAATATGAAATAATATACATTTTTTTTAAAAAAAAAGTTGTTTATAAAAGAAAAAGGGCTACAAAAGGGCTGCCCAACTTTGGAATCAATATAACAAGACACAAACATATAAAACCATATAAAAATAACAAAACCAAGACAATTATTAGAGATCTTTTGCAAACACAAGCAATGAAAAAATGTCTCAGCAAACTGATGGGTTTTGAAGTGACAGTGAAATACTTCAGCTGTGGATCTGCTCCATGAATGCGGTGAGGACTCCACATGGTTGGCATGACAACTGAAGAAATGTTCTAGAATGTGTTCAAGGAGTGTTAATATTTTGGGAGGTCATTGTGAATTAGAAGAGAATACATGGATATCCAAAAATTTGGCATTGAAATGAAACAAAAGTACCAAAAGTACGGACTATAAGACGCAGCTTAATTTTGGGGGAGGAAAATAAGGGGGGGGGGAATCTGCCTACCAGGGATTCATCTGGCTAGAGTCCTTCAGCACAGCTTCATCATGTTAGTTCACTGGTTGTGAGCGCATGCTCACATGCGCCTTGTTGGGGCTGCAAAGCAGTTTCTAAAGCACAGCTGATCATCGCAGGGAGCTGCAATTAATAAAGCAGGCAAAGTGCAGAAGATGTAAGAGAAGGCAGCAGCTGTTCTGGGTTGCCATTTTGGTCTCTGTGCCTCACGATCGCCTTGAACAGGTCTCAAATGGAGCGTTTGGAGGCTGAAAATGAGAGGCGTGGAGCCCAAAATGCAAACCATTGTCTGTGGCAATCTGTGCAGCCAGGAGGAGGACGCATGGAGGCTGAAGGGTTGGGGCCAATGGGTGGGCAGGGCTACATTTGGAGTATAAGACACACTCAACTTTTCAATCTCTTTTAGGGAGGGGGTGCATCTTATACTCAAAAAAATGTGGTGTTTGCAAAAAAAAAAGATGTGTAAATAATTTTTTTTAGAAACAGTTACTTGTAGTTTTGAGCTTATAAGTAGATTGATATCAGCTTTCTTTTTACAGAGTCTTACTTCCATCCCCAAAAAAGCATGGGAATAGCTCCAGCAGATAATATAATCTAAATTATGGTTGCTAGGTGCAGCTTCTACTTATTTAATTTTATAGATGGCCAGGCTTTGAATATTGCTGTAGAGGAATGTATAACAAAATGATTTGTGCCAATAAGCTGTCTTTGTAGTAATAGAACTACACAAGTTGTATTGATAGAACTACACAAATAAAACTACACAAGAAACAAATATCAGTAGTGTGAAAAATACTGTAGATGAAGGAGGAGGAGGAGGAGGAGAAAGAAAGAAAGAAAGAAAGAAAGAAAGAAAGAAAGAAAGAAAGAAAGAAAGAAAGAAAGAAAGAAAGAAAGAAAGAAGAATAATGATAATGATTCCACTGGATCAATTTTAACTCTTAGTAATTTCTTGTTTCCCTGATCCCAGGCCAGAATCTTAACTACTATGCCATATTGTGACTATTAAAATAATTCCAAAGATCTGAATACCCTACCTTAAAGCAAAGGCAGTTGGGATTAACTTCAATTTCAAAAGAACTCCAATTTGAAAATAGAGAAGAAAACATGCTTTAGTGTGTCTCAGTTTTGCAGATGAGGTCATCTCCTGAATGGTCTCTTTGGACTGGTTTGTAATCTGCTGGTCAGATCTTCAGGGGAAAGTTATCCAGAAGAGACTACTCAATTCAGTTCTGGTTTTTTTGTGTTTCAAGTACGTATCTATGCAGCTGAAAAAGCTCCCAAAAGCAAAATTGTTAACATCATGCATGATTCTGGATTACTTTATAAAACACATATCTGGTTCCTCATTAATGTTGCCAAGATCAATGGAAGTGCCTATGAAGATTATTAACCATCTAGGTCATGGTTGTCTGAAATGTGCTTTTTCCAAAAGGCAACTAGATTGTCTTGTTCCCCCCACCCACATTTGAAAATGTTTCTCATCCAATAAATTTCTTCAGTTCTATCTGAAGGTGGTTCTAGATCGTACTTACTCAAGTTGGGTGACCCTAGAAGTAAAATACTTGATTCTCCAAATCTTTCCTTAGCTCTGCTACATGGAATTTTATGAACTGGAAACTTCTGAAAGGTTTCTTTGTTTTTGGCTTATCAAGATGTGCTAATTCACTCATTATGTATGGACAAGGCAACTGTTATAAAAAAACGGGGCTGCTAAAATATTTCTACATGTTCATATTGTGTGATTTTTGCTCATCCAATTTTCTCCTGTTAACCAAATTCTTTTGTTAAGGAAACAATTGAACTCTTTCTTTCCCATTTGGCCTATTATATCTTGAATTCTACTCCATACTTTTGTGCTTACCTTTCACCCTTCAAAACAAATTTATTTTAACTAAACAACCTATTAAGTCAATTACCTTTTATAAGTGTTAAAAGTGTGAAATGTAAGCAAGTTTTGTCCAATTTTTGTTTTTGCTGCCTTTTTACTAGCAAAAATCAAAATTAAATTCCAATATCCACTTTATTTTCCATAATCCTTGGTCTAGCTATCAGCTTCCTTTGGGACCTTAGGACAACTTCCTCTGTGACCTTTGGTAAAACTATCAATCTGTGTACATTCTCATTCTCTGACATTGCCTGCAAATGGGAAGCAGGGAATAAATATCTTACTCTAGGAAGTGAGCAGTGGAATGAATGCTGCTCGATAATTTAATGCTTGAAAAGCAATTTGAAGGCCTGTTGAAATAAACAAGGCAATATATACCTCTCCTCTTGCTATCAATCAAGTAATGCAGCAGTAAGGTTGGCTCTCAGTGGACTAAGAGTCATGAGTCACCTAAAGACTTACAGCATACTACTCGAAGGCAGGACTGCTAATGTGATGAATCGCTGATGCTACTGAAGCAAACACCTGCTTCTTCATCGGCACAATTCTGGGAAAGATTATTGCTCAGTGCTGAAGAAATGCTAAATCTTTGGATTTAGAAGATCTCTACTTGAGCCAATGATACATCCAATCTTTGTATTGAATATCAAGAAAAAGGGTCACTTCAACCCTGAAATCACCCCCTTCCGGTTCATAAAATTACATGTAGCATGTTTAAGAAAACCGTGAGCTATCACATAGCTCACTGGAGTAGCAGTTCCTTTGCTCAAGAAACAGGTAGAACATTTTCTTAGCATCAGCAATTTGTGAGTAATCTGCAGATAGATACTATAGATAGATATTGTAGCTAGCTACAATATCTATCTATCCATCTGGATGGATGGATGGATGGATGGATGGATGGATGGATGGATGGATGGATGGATGGATAGATAGATAGATAGATAGATAGATAGATACAGACATATCTCTATCTGTCCTATCTCTCTATCATCTGTCTGTCTGTCTGTCTGTCTGTCTGTCTGTCTGTCTGTCTGTCTGTCTATCTATCTATCTATCTATCTATCTATCTATCTATCTATCTATCTATCATCTATCTCCTGGTATTGTCCTTGGCATTTATGGGTAGAGGTGAGAAAAGAATAATAATTCCTACCCATGACACAGATTGTATTGAAAAAGATAAGGCAATTATTTTATTAGATATTATGAAACATTATCTGTGTCTATAGTAGAGAGTTCAAGACTACAGGGAATAACAATGTTTTTGGCTGAGTTTAATGGAGCTAGCAAACTTATATAAAGTATGCTAATGACATTTATCCGTGGGGATTCATTTCTTTTGTATATTACCTTATGGCAGAGATGTAAAACACGAGTTTTATAAAAAATTGTAAACGAGCCACAAAAAAATTAGATGCAGTCTTCAGCACCTCTACAAAGTTTGTTACTACATGTAATTTTCAATTTAAAGTTTTGTTCAAATCTAATTCATCTCTTACCAAGTGCACAGATATGCATGAAAAAAGCTATGACAGAGAGACAACTGAAGTTTTACTTTTTTTCATCAATAATATTATTTAAGTTTAATAAAATAATAGATAATAAAAATTGGGAAGGAGAAAGACAGTAAATATTAATTAGACTACGCTGCAATTAGAGGAGACTCAGTTCCATTCAGAATAGGCTGGAAAAAAAAGAACAGCTATGAATTAAGGAAATTAGAGCTATAAGGATATAGAATGAAAATATTGAAAAAAATATTTTTATATACACCTGCTATAAATTTATAATCATCTTGAGTTCTCCAGGAGAGATGAAGTAAAACAAGAGATTTGATTTAACAATTAAAATGGGGTCTAATTAAGGAGAGTTTTAGCTCTGTTTTCTCTTAAGTAAAACTTCATCGGAAAAAAACTGTAAAACTATATTATTTGAAGTTACAGTTATATTTAAATTTTAATATACATAGACAAGGTACATTTCTTTGTGATAGCAAAGTCTATTAAGAGAAACAATCTCAAGTATGTTAATTGGATTCTAAATGACTTGTGAAGAGTTGAAAATCATGCATGGGTTTTGCTAGGTTCTACTACACTTTGCATGTGACCTTGATACTTGTTATGGTTGATGATGCAACTCATTAAAATTATACGCCATTTCTGTAATGCTAGAAAATAGAGATATATTCAGAAGCATAGCCTTCCAAAACCAGTGGGCTTGGAGCAGAATTGCTAGATTTCACATGGTTTGGAAGACTATGTTCTGAATATGTCTCTATTTTCTAGAATTACAGAGATGATTGATCCATTCCTATTTGTCTGAGAATTATTAGTTCACTAAAAGGAACATTTGCAGCATATAATTGTCAAATTGGCACTATCTCCTTTTGCTAGTCTTTGAATAGCCTCCTCTCTCCACCCCACTCCACCCCCCAAAAAACCTACAGGAACAAAAAAAAAACATTTTTCAAGTCAATCAGCTTCAAAAACACCTAGTAATTATCTTGAATTAGAAGCAGGGGGAAAAGTCATATAAAGAAAGAAAATGATATCCTGACTTACAGTAGCATTGCTTGATTCCGGGGAATTGAGAAGCAGACAAATCAAGAATACACACAGCCCATATGCAAACATGTAGACATAAATTCTGACCTTAAAAATTGAGCAAGAAATTCAACCCAAATTACTAAAAAGCTTCATCATGCTGATTTATTATCATTATTTGACCTTGATTTGCCATATAGACTTTCCCAATTCATTTGGTAATAACCTCCCAATTAATTGGCCTCTTTCTGCTTGTATGGCTACAATAACATCATCTAGAATATACCCTTGGCTCCTAATGTTGAAACAGCTTGTTATTTTCATGTAATATTGAAGCATATCTTAGAAGCATTGAGCAAACAATGATGGATATATTAAAAATGAAGATGGATCTATAAAAATGGATTTCCCCTTATATTGTTCTGCAAGCTAGTCATCTTGTAATTTCTTTTCTACTTGCATAATAAGTGTTTTTTTTTTTAAAGGAACTTCCAATGGTATGGTTTTAAGTATATGCCTTCCCTCCAGGCATAATGATAGGCTGCAACCCATATGCACACCGGCAGAGTCAGAAAATGAAAAAGACATTTTGATGCAATTGCATTGTGATTGCATTTAGATTCCTGTTTGCACTGTAATTCAATTTGCAAATGTGCTTGAAGCAATATGTCAGTAATCGGCATTGTAATGTGAATTGAAAACTGCACGTATTCAAGCAAAGTTGGATATTAAGCATATTGATTTCTTATGCTGCTATTGAATAAATAGCAGGTAAACTCAAGGTCCAAATCTAAAGAAATCAAGATGAACAGAATTGGATAATGAGCCTAGAATGTTTTCTCTCTTCTTTTTTAACTCTTACTCTTTGTAACTGTAATGATACATTGTTTGATATTTACAATTCCAGGATCTAAACTTCTTAATAATGCCGTAGATTCCATCAAATAGATATTATAGCTCATCATGGAATTAAGGACACAGATTCTGACACCGCTCCTTTGCTTTGTTCATTTATCTTAATGAAGAACGTGTGTGTGTTTGTGTGTGTGTGTGTGTGTGTCTGTGTCTGTGTGTCTGTGTGTCTGTGTGTGTGTCTGTGTGTGGGGATGTGTGTATCAGTGG
The DNA here is from genome assembly GCF_009769535.1 of Thamnophis elegans. Lineage (NCBI taxonomy): Eukaryota > Metazoa > Chordata > Lepidosauria > Squamata > Natricidae > Thamnophis > Thamnophis elegans. The sequence continues at coordinate 31,016,798 of NC_045553.1, read as the reverse complement.
TAGATTTCAAATTTTTTTAGAACCTATTCTGTAGGTGTGGCCTGTTTTGTGGGAGTGGCTTGCCAGTCATGTGACCGGGTGGGCGTGGCTTGGCAGTCATGTAAGTGGGTTACCATGGCTCAGTTGAAAAATGTGGTGAAACTCACTTAACAATGCTCTTGCTGAGCAACCAAAATTTTGGGCTCTATTGTGATCTCCCTCTCTCTCACTCTCTCACTCTCTCTCCCCATCCCCCCTCCTTTCCTTCTCTCCCCCACTTATTTTCTTTCTTTCCCTTCCTTCCTTCCTTCCTTCCTTCCTTCCTTCTCTCTCTCTAACTTTCTTTCTTTCTCTTTCTCATTCTTTCTTTCTCTCTCTCTCTCATTCACACACACACCATTTCCCTCATGCCTGCCACTGACAACTTTCAAAGAGAAGGAAGGACTCCTACCTTGGGAAGGGGTTGGACTAGATTACCTCCATGTTTCCTTGCATTCCTCTATGTTCTCTGGCCCATTTAATCACAAACAGCCCCATTCACTTTAAAGTTGATCACAAACTCTGGTCCCACCCAAGGAGGCAAGCTGTGGGGCAGGGGAAAGGGGGGAGTCTGTGGGTCCATGTCTTGCGATCTTCTTCCCCACCTTGATTCTGTGGGAGGGTGGTGGGGTGGTGGTGGTGGCGGCGGGGGAGTCAGGGTGCTGCCTGCTACCCACAGTAAGGCCAGGAGCAGTAGTCGATGCCCCACACCGCCATCACTCGTTCCCCCTCAGGCCGTCAGATGGGCATGCAGAGGGGGCGTGCGTGGTGACAGCGAGGGCAGCCGAGTGGGGGCAGTGCTTTGGAGGATGAAGAAGAGCTGAACTGAGAGGGGGAAAAAAGCTCTGCCGTGCGGAGGAGTGGAGTAGATCGCTCCATGGCTGGAGCCTTTTATTATTTTTTTCTCTTCCCCTCATGAGAGCCGCGCTGACAGCAGCGGTGTCAGGAGGAACAACAGCCTGGTGTGCACTCCCGATACAACCTGCCTGAGGAACAGGAGGGGAGTTCAGCTGTTTAAAAAGCCCCGCGTGGAACTCCTCTCCTGTTCCTTCTTTTGCTGCTTGAACAGCCATGCAGGGTGCGCTCCCTTGCTTTTACAGCCCCCTTGTTTCCAATTGGGGAGGATCCATGGAGAGGGATGGAAAAGATGGATTTCTTCCCCCCCCCCATTGGAAACGAGGCGGCTGTCAAAACAAGAGAGCTTGTTCAAACAGAAGAATTAACAAGAGGGGAGGATTTGTTGGACAAGCCAATGGACAAGCCAATAGGCACGCACTGCTCTCTCCTCTGACAGCCATCTCATTTCCAATGAAGGGGGTGGGGAATCCATGCGATTTCCTACCTCTCCATGGATTCCGTGGCCCTCTATCCGCGCATGCACCAGCCAAAACCTCCCAGAAGACTTCTGCTGGTGGGTGAGCAGGGGGAAGGGGCCGGCCAGGGGAGGGACCATTCCAGTTTTGGGCCCCCGGAAGCCTGGTATGGGAAGGCATGCCAAATTCTTTCAACCAGTACAGGCATACTGGTCAGAACTGGCTGAAACCCACCTCTAGTGTGCATGTATAGGCATGTATATATGTGTATCAGTGGTGGGATTCAAATAATTTAACAACCGGTTCTCTGCCCTAATGACCAGATGGGTAGGTGTGACTCAGTGGTCATGTGACCGGGTGGGTGTGGCCAACTCAACATCACTCACATCGATGGGTGCTTCTCCTTAGCTATTACAATGTAACCGGAGAGGCAGTTTCTGTAAGCAGAGCAATAAAGATTAGGCTATAAACAACACCAGAATGTTTCCTTCCTGCCTTCCTTACAGGATTAGCCCTGTAAAATGGAACAAAACAAAATGAGATTTCTTCCAACAACCGGTTCTCCCGAATAGGTGTGAACTGGTTGAATCCCACCATTGATGTATATGTATATATCTTGTGTGCTGTAAACTTGGGCTCCAGCTGAAGGACAAACCTGTATTACTGAACTAAATGTTCAGTTCTTTCATTAAACAATAAGATAATGTATGAAGAATCAGCCAATTTTTAAATGGTCAGGTTCAAAATCATAGGTTAAATAAAGTAGAGTTAATATTCATGTTTAAAGTTATGTACTAAGAAGAAATCAATCTCCTTTCTGTAATAAAATTAGTCTGATCCCTACCCTCATTTTTCATAGCTGAACCTTATGTTATCTAAGTTTTATGACCTAATTTTTTATAGTATAAACTGGCATAACATGCAGGAATATTTTTTTAAAAAAAATCAGTATAAAAAAGTCCTCCTTAATGCTGAATAACTTGCTCAGGCTTTAACCCATATGGGCATTGTGAAATGCTTCTGAATGACAAGTAATTACTTATCAGCTGTAATACATGTCAGCGAGATCATAGAAAGATGTCTGAAGCTCACCTTCCATAGTTCAGTTAAATGAATCACAGGAGAGAAAAAGAATTAAAGACTGATAGGTTGAGATAGCTTCACTCTGTAGCCATTTCCCTCTTCTACAATCATTAATTTTCTTTAGATACATCTGATTCTATTTTACAGGTAGTCTTTGACATATCACCATTCATTTAAGAATGGTTTGAAGTTACGTTTATTAGACTAGTACAACATTTTCATATAAGTGTTCTTCCCATAAATTATTCCTTCTATTCTTGTGCCCTCCAGTTTTGCTTGGATGATAGCTTCATGAATTCCCAGCCAGCCTGAGCCAACTCATCCAAAGTTGGCATGTGCAAGTTCCCTTCTTCGACAATAATACAATATTTCAAAATTATTGAATCACTGTCAATGACCAGGAATAAAAATTAAATGAGTTGTATGCCTGGAAAATAGCGGTGACATGATTCTGTTTAGGAAATTGGAAAGGTCCATGACGTAGACCACTAAAAGGCAGCCATTTCAATTTATTTCATGAGCAAACCAGCTTAAGAAAGGGATTCTTTTGGATGCATCAAGCATCTCATGTTCTAATTCTCATGTTAATATCACTGAAAGCCTACATATTCACGGAACTATCTAATGGCAACCAATATACGTTTCCAGTAGTTAAATCTTGCTTCTGTAAGCCACCCAGAGTCCTATGGGATTGGGCGGCATACAAATTTATTAAATTGCTAAATTGCTAAATGTTACTTTTATCAGTGGGGACAAAAATGTACTCTGAATCAAAATGGTAATTAATTTTCTGGGCAAACTTTCAAAGTACTTAATTGAGATTTTATTAAGTATCATATATAGGACTTGACAATTTGCATTTGCTTTGGTTACTCCCCCTCTACCTCTGACCTTTCTTCCCTGGAGGTGAAGATTCTTTTCTTTTCTTTTCTTTTCTTTTCTCTCTCTCTCTCTCTCTCTCTCTCTCTCTTTCTTTCTTTCTTTCTTTAGAACTGCAAAATAACAGAAAAACCAAAAACATTCCTAAATGGCATGATTGACATGTATAAATTGCCATGAGTGATCGGATGAATGAGCATATTTAGCTATGTACACACACACAAAAAAATAGACATATATATTCATTACATACGCAGAGTGTATTTGTTTAGAAAAATATATGCTGTGTTTCATGAGTACCTGTTTATGACTTTTCAATGGGTATGTGTATATACAGTAGAGTTGTTAATTATGTTTCCATATTTACTTATTTAAGTAGATACCATAGGTGACTTCAGGTGGCTTACAAGAAAATAAATAATGGAAAACAAATACACACTAGCAGCCAAGCTTCAAAAATACTAATCAAAGTTAAGGGATTGATGGTTGATTGATTCTAATTATCTCTCTCTCTCTCTCTCTCTCTCTCTCTCTCTCTCTCTCTCTCTCTCTCTCTCTCTCCCTCCCTCCCTCCCTCCCTCCCTCCCTCCCTCTCTCTCTCAACTCACACAAACATAAATATACTGCCTATAACAGATTGTTAACAAAATCTGAAAAATTCTTATCAAATCCAATTAAAGCCCAAGAATTGTCCAAATATCAATATGGTGATGTAGTTTCAAGCAAAGTTATTTATATGTGTGCATATTTGTAAACTAAATGTGAGGTCAAAATTCTTTTTTTTTTTTCATCTGCAAAGATAATAAAGTTTCCCCACGAATATCCAAAAGTCACATAACCATAAACCATTCCCCACTCACTCCTTCATTAATTGTCTGTGCTGACCTGGGAAAAAAAAAAACCTCATTTATTGACAGCCACCAGACTGAGAAATATAAGCAACCTGCAAAAAATACTTCACCATTAACATAGTTTCCATTCCAGATTCATGAATGCAAAGCCTAATTACATTTTTCCCTGTGTTAAACCAATGAATACACAAACCCATCCACAAATTTCCTGTGTAAAGCTGACAATTAAAAGTCTCCACTTAAAGCCCTTTTGAGGTTAGTGTTTCATTGGGTAAACCTTTCTCACTCTATACAAAATGATTTCCAGGGAAAATAAAATCTCTCTAAAAGCAACCAATAACCACAACGCTCACAAAGTAACAATCAATCATGCAATCAGGGCACTTTATATCAGGAATCTATTAATTACTCTTTTTTTGCTCTATATAACATTTTTTTTTAACTTTTCCTCATGAAATGAAACCCAACAATCATGGGTGAAATAAATCATTAACCTTCCTTCTCAGTGTTGTGACCTTTCTTTTTGACCAATTTCAGCAATTCTGTTACTATGCATGATGATGATGATGATGATGATGATGATGATGATGATAATTGGGATGATTAGGATCCAGACTTAAAATAGATCCAATGTAATTGAGCTGGAATATACATTTGTTGTGAGTATCCAACAGTCACATTTTCCTGCCAGGTCCTTGGGAAGGACCCAGTGGGTAGATAAAAATATCAAATCTATCTAAACATTTGGATGATTATATGTTGTGGCCCAGCAGAAGCCGTTGGAGCTGCCACCAGACTCCGACAGTGAGGGGCCCTATGAGTCAGTCCTGGAGGATGTGGAGGACCCTGGACAGGGTTCCGACTCTGAGCAGGGCACACAGAGACTGGTTGGCCACCAGGTGGCACCTGAGCCTTGGATCAGTGGGGAGGAGACAAGGGAGAGTGATCCAGAAACCAACAGTGAGTTGTTCTGGGATGCACGCCGTCGAAGAGCTACTCGGCGTCAAGAACAACTATGTAATTGCAGGAGGTAATTATGCTCAGCTGATGATCATAAGGCTCCTCTCCAGACTAAAAAAGAGACTGCTTGTGCCACGCCCTTCTTGCAGAAGTCAGTGCTTGGACTAAAGAGAAACTAACTTGGCAGGCTATATTGCTGCCAGAGTTTGTTTGCATTGCTGCCAAGGTTTGTCGGACTTGCTGCCAAAGTCCTTATCTATTTGTTTACTTGGCTTTCAGCCACCGAGAGTCTGGACTTGCTATTAAAGGACATTCTCATTAAGCGTGTCTCGGCTTTTGTTACTGGACAGAGGAGGGGGTCAGAACAATTATAATATCCATATTTTGACAAATTCACCATCAGTCAATTGCAAAAGGCAGCTTTACTTGGAACAACTTGCATCCTGTGATGATAGCAATAGCAACAGCAATAGCAGTTAGACTTATATACCACTTCATAGGGCTTTCAGCCCTCTCTAAGCGGTTTACAGAGTCAGCATATTTTCCTCAACAACAATCCGGGTCCTCATTTTACCCACCTCGGAAGGATGGAAGGCTGATTCAACCCTGAGCCGGTGAGATTTGAACAGCCGAACTGCAGAACTGCAGTCAGCTGAAGTAGCCTGCAGTGCTGCATTTAACCACTGCGCCACCTTGGCTCTTTCTGTAACACCATCAAATATCAACGACTAGGTAAACAAAAATGCCAAATCTAGTCTCAGTATCTGACTGATTGTGCAATGAACCATAATAATAATAATGTAAATCAAAATCATGACCTGACAATAACAAGGCTCAAGAGAAGACAAATACAATCAAAATTTTGGAGAATTATGAGATTTTGGAAGTATCCTCCGAGGAATGAGCAAGGGTAAATGATGGAAGCAACATTTTGTTGTCATGCTTCAAAACCTGTTCCATTTATACATGATATTATATACATATATGACATTTGTCATTTTGATAAGAATCTCCATCCTGCAATTACCTTTAATGGGAGTTACACAAAGCTTTCTTGAGATCCCAAGTTGCTTTTTCTAGGACAATGGATTAATTTTGAGAGAGAGAAAAACTTGGCAATTTGGCACTCTCTGTTTTGAACATTTCTGCTAATATTTCTTTGCCTGAAATACAATGGAGAATTTTAAAAGACCATTGGTGCACGTCTCTCCCTTCTCCAGAAAAAGACAAGATATTTGAGACTATGATTCCCACAAATCTTTGCCAATGGATATGAAAACTAAAGGTTTATGAGAGACGATATAGTATAAAACCCCACACATGCCTATTTTAACCTAATTCTATTTTTGATAGGAATGAAATAGCATTTTCTTAAACAAGCATGCATTATTAAGCATTTGTGGTGTGCACGATGGATATGTCTTGCTTCATGCCTACTCAAGGCCTTCTTCAACTTTCTGAACTACCAGACAAGGCAGGTATAAGAGCAAGTGTGAAGCCATGATTTCTGCCTACAAGAGAGTGACTCTTTTAAGAAGATGTTGGATAACCATTTGTCTGAAGTGGTGTAGGGTTTTCTTCCTACGCAGGGGGTTGGACTAGAAGGAAGGTCCCTTCTAAGGGAAGGTCCCTTCCAACTCTGTTGTTCTATTCTATTCTAGTCTAGTCTAGTCTAGTCTAGTCTATCCTTTTCATGAAGGTAAGGGGGAGAATAGGATCTTTTCATTGAACTATAAATTTGACTCTTGTTTCAAGCACATCAGTTGCTGGAGTCTTTAGTAATGGTTTTAGCTTTTCTACAACACATCTACTTCTCTGAAGTTCTTTTATCCCACTGGATCTGTTTCCAGCCAGGTTGCCTGGGAGAATCTGACAGTTCTGAAGCAAATAAACTCAGCTACTTCTAGAAGTAGAAAGCATATGATTTTATGAAGCAACTTCATAGGTAAGCTTTACACAGTCTTTCCTCAAAGCCAGTACCTCTTTGTAGCATTGCCTAGCCTAAATAGTGCTGATCTTCTTTTAAAACTATTTGCATTTTCTAACACTTTTAAGCAATTCATTCAGATGAGGACATATCAAAGTACCACTTTAATGCTTTAATGTACATACAGAGAATTAATTTGTGACAGTTATATTATGGAACCAAGTTGCTACTTCCCATGTTGCGTGAATGGCCTAATAAAAGTGACTTGCTTAATTAGAGCAGGGAGTAATTAGGCTATATAATTTACTTTTTTAAAGGAAGTGATGCCTTTCTCTTATTTTTAATGTTCTATATTATTCATTAAGCAGATTACAACAATTCTGTACCCCAGATTTTTTTAAGGGGGGGGGATTCAGGATGAAAAAAAGCTCATCACAAGGGCAGATCTACTTAAAAGAGGAGAGTTTTCTGTGACACAAATATGTGCATTGAGAAAAAAATTTCAAATTCTTTCTAATTAGTTTTATACTTGGTTTTTCATTAATTTAACAATCTAATTCTGATAAAGGTAGACATCAATTCTGTTCTTGAAACTTTGTCAGTCTACATTAAGCACCAATGTGGTTAAGCTGTTCAACTGAAGATCATTATACTTGTAACATGTACTTTTATTAGCCAATTTTCTTTAAGTAGTTGCTGGTGTGTGTGACCACAGAGACACTATGATCTATCAAAGGGAATATAAAAGAAATCCATCATAGTTTTCAAAAATACCAGAATGGCCATCCAAACTTCAGATTCTCATTAAATTCCTCAATGTTTTGTCTCTTGGTTTCACAGCCCTTCTACTTAAGGAACCAAACAAGCTGTAATGGAACAGAAGCCATCTTCTGATAAAAGGAGAATGTGCCAATTTTATTTATTTATATGCCACATAATTCATATTCTTTCCTCAGTCAGCCAGCTTTTATGCCTAAGGTAGGACTAGATCTCACAGTCTCCTGGTTTCCAGCCTGATACCTTAACCACTAAAACAAACTGTCTCTCTTAAACTTCCTTGTAATCCTTGTAATCTTCCTTACACCAAGAAAGGCAGTTCTGACTGAAATTAATATTAACTACACTGAAGTCTAATATGTATGTTTGTCAGTGAGACCACCATATACACTACCTTATGAACATGCCACCAGACGTCCATGAGCAGCATAAACTCAAACTTCTCTTTGTCCCCTTTTTCATGTTTAAAAATCCATTGCAGAAAACCTGGCAGTTCAACTCAGTTTTTAAACTTGTATGAATCAGAAGCCAAACAGCAAAGCTAAAAAAATCAGATGGTCATTTACTTAGCTTTCGTTAGCCACTGCTAACATTGTCAGAATGTAAAAAAGCCATTAAAGAGATATCTGCCTTTATACACTATTAATCAATTTGGCCATTGTGTGTGCGATAGGCCCATCCACCTGCCTCCCACTGTAATTAGCTTTATATGTATATCACACCTGTAATTAGCTTTATATGTACATCACACACTAAGGGAAACATTGTTTACTTGCCCTTCTCTTTAGAAAAATATCTTTCAAAACAGAAATTTCATGGATAATTGTGCAGTATGGTAGGAATTCATTAAACTCAAGACATTTTCTTGTTGCTGTTTCTTCTGCTTTCATAGCAATGAAAGGGAATAGATAGAGCCTTTTTGAAGCAAGATGTCATGAAGATCTTGAAGCAAGATGGCCATCAAATAAATCTAATAAGTGAATGAATGAATGAATGAATGAATGAATATTGCATGCTGTGAAAAAAAAAATCAGCTACATAGAGCCTAACCATGATATATATATATTAAATTAAGAGATTTGAGAAAATCATAAAATCTCTTGATTTACTCCACTACATAAATGTCCTAAATATTATTTATGTACTTAATTGTCCACTTTGATAATTTTGAGAATTGCTGAACGGTAGCACGATCACCCAAAGTAAATAAATCCAAATAATTCCAAATAAGACTGAGCTCTGGTGTATGCTTTTCACATGATAAAGATAATGTAACCGTTTACTTATCTCTTGCTCCTTTCTGCATAGATTTATCAACTCAGATTTTCCACTTGATTAGGCAAAATAAATTTTCACTACTCTATGGAATATCAAGTTTATGCTCTAGCTATAATAAAATAAAAAGGGCAAAATATGTAATATAAGGGATAATGGATAAAAGGCATTATAAGTAACTGTCTAAGGCAGTTTTATAATGTTCCTCGGGAATTGTTATGAATTTCAAATGAGAAATTCCACCAAATTTACATAATTGCATGGAAAGCGTCTCAAGATCCCTAAATATTTCTTTAATATCTTGGATGCTTCTCAAAGATACGATTTACCTTGGCATGAAGTAAGGCATTATCTGCTCTGATGACAATAGACAGACAGACAGATTTCCTATATGAAAACCATCCTTCCATGGCCTCAGGTACACAGAGGACATCTGTATCCTGTATGCTATTGTTATATAGCAATTGAAATGTGTCATTTGAATTGTTAGTAATTTTTAATTTTTCTTGTGATGATGAGGTCATTGCTCATCATCAGAAACCTCTGAGAAGTTTGCAAAATTTCTGACAATAGTTTCAGCCTTTAGAAGTCATTTGGTTCCTCCTTATTATTATTTTTTTTCAGAATGTTCATATAGTTTTATTTTTATTTTATTTACAGTACCTGCAGTGTTTCTATTTTATGACTGGTCTTGAACTATAATTAAATAAGCACTTACAGTCTAATACTTACATATTCCTCAGGGCTAGAATTGCTGTGACCATTATTTTATTAAGGAGGCGGTATTTTAAGGAGTGTCAAATGAACCACTTGAGGAATGTTTCTTTTCAGTAAGGAAGGCGACCCTTCCATTTCTGCAAAAATTATAATAACAATGAGTAGCCGCAAAGCTCTCTTCCAGGATGACTTGTAATATTTCAAATAGAGCTTTCCTTTTCTTAACAACTTTTCAAAGTAAAATGAAAAGTATTGCTTCTCTTCATTGTTATGCTGCTGCTTCTTTCTGAAAATATTCAGGCATGGATGGCTGCGGTAAAAACAACACATAAAAATATTGATTCGTATTCCTAACTTCAACCCCATATTTTCCCCTTGGAGAACGTTCCTCTTAGCTGCAAACTGGCGTAGCCAGACTCTGTATCAGACATCATCCAATATTAGAATTGGAGAGCTTATTGGTACTTATTCAAGGTCTCGGTTCTTGATAAATTATTTTTATGGAATATGTTTAAAAAGCTGTTAGTGGGAAGGAAACCAGCAATTTCAATAATTTTGGGAGTTTTCCCCTTTTAACAGATTAACAGAGTTGGAAGGGACCTTGTAGGTTATCTAGTCCAATCCCCTGCCCAAGCAGAAGACAATTTCTGACAAATGGTAGTCCAATCTCTTCTTGAAAGCCTCCAGTGATGAAACTCCCACAACTTCTGAAGGCAACTTCTGTTCCATGGGTTGATTGCTCTCACTTCAGAAAAATTCTCATTATTTCTAAGTTGAATCTCTCCTTGGTCAATTTCCATCCATTATTCCTTATCTGGCCTTCAGGTGCTTTAGAAAATATCTTGACCCCTTTCTCTCTGTGGCAACCTTTCAAATATTGGAAGACTGCTATCATGTCTTCCCTGGTCCTTCCCTTATTTCTAGGTTGAATCTCCCCTTACTCAGTTTCCATCCATTATTCCTTGTCTGGCCTTCATATGCTTTGGAAAATAGCTTGGCCCCCTCCTCTCTGTGGCAGCCCCTCAAATATTGGAACACTGCTATCATGTCTCCCCTGGTCCTTCTCTTCTCTAGACTAGCCATGCCGAGTTTCTGTAACC